>NW_015164257.1:284437-286562 GCF_001447785.1 Gekko japonicus
CATTTAATAGCCCAGATCACATTGATCGCTCTAGCACTTTATAATGGAAGGCCGCCATGCTTAAACTGTAATTTAATTTCAATAAGTTATATTTGGCTATTTTATTGATTGTATTCTTTTAGATGTGAGGTTGTATTAATTCTTATACGGGTTTTTAAACTATTGTAAGCCGCCCTGAGCCGCTTCGGCGGGAGGGCGGGGTAAAAGTCTAATAAATAAATAACACTCATGTAGGTTAGAGGAGCTGCCGTGAAGAGAGGGAAGGGAGCCAAATAGCCTGTCCCCTCTCTTCTGTCAGTACAGGTTTTTAAACTATTGTAAGCCGCCCTGAGCCGCTTCGGCGGGAGGGCGGGGTAAAAGTCTAATAAATAAATAACACTCATGTAGGTTAGAGGAGCTGCCGTGAAGAGAGGGAAGGGAGCCAAATAGCCTGTCCCCTCTCTTCTGTCAGTACAGCTGTGCTTACGGAAGGGAGAAGAGCAGGACGAAACCGCCCCATTTGCCCCCCTCACTGTAGCTCCCTCCACAACCCATACAGCTGTTAGTCCACATGGGTCCCAGGACCTCCACTGATCAGCTCTATTAGGTTGCAAAAGGGCTGATGCTAAAATCCAGATCCATCAGCACATTCTGCTGCTGGATCTCTAGATCCAATCCGTACAGCTCTGATAAACATTAACCAATTTTCACTGATATCAGATGCAGCCTCCTCCCATTATTTGATAACCTGATTCCATACAGCTTCATCCATCTCCCTTGTCCAAGACAAAAGGTATTTTGCAGTTGGAATTTATTTCTGACTAGAACAATTGAGTCTGTCTTATTTATACACTTCATTGCCACCACCCACCTTTCAAATCAATAAGAACCCAAAGAGGCTTACATCATTCTCTCCTCCATTTTATCCTCACAACAACCCTGGGAGGACTACATGACTGGCCCAAGGTCACCCAGCAAGCTTCCACAGCATGTGGAGACTTGAACATGAGTCTCACAGAAGCCAGGCCAGCACTCTAGCCACTACACACACTGTCTCTCAATGAGTCTGGCTGAGAGCCGATTGGTGGGTACACATTCCTAGTAATCCAGATCTTTCCCACAGATTTCGCGAGGCTTGAATACAATTAAGGTAAAGGTAAAGGTTCCCTCGCTTGAAAGCTAGTCAAGTCCGACTCTAGGGTTGCGGTGCTCATCTCCATTTCAAAGCCGAAGAGCCAGCACTGTCCGAAGACGTTTCCGTGGTCATGTGGCCGGCATGACTAAACACCAAGGCGCACGGAACGCTGTTACCTTCCCACCGAAGTGGTACCTATTTATCTAATTGCAACTTCTTGCTTTCGAACTGCTAGGTTGGCAGGAGCTGGAACTAGAGACGGGAGCTCACTTTGTCATGCAGCAACTCAGGTCTCGAACTGCTGAACTACCGACCTTCCACAGCCTGCAGTTCAGCATCTTAACCACTTGAGCCATCACAGCTCCTGAATACAATGAAGCTGGTTCATTAATCCCAGTGGTTTCTTCTAATAACTCCTTCCAAGTCCAATGCAGCCAATATATTTAAATCAATGCTTTTTAAGTACAAGTAGCTTTTACTACCATGCTTAATTTGATTTGGTTGTGGTTCCAGCCTAACAAGGTCTCAGACGGAGAAACAAAATAAGATTACATCCCTTAATTTGTCTTTTCCCTCAAAATTAACAAGTTTTTGCACATCAGTGTCTAACATGAACACTTTGGGAGCTTTTTGTGCTTTTACCCTGACCATTTACTGTTGTAGGAGAGATATGCAAGGAACACTGTTGTTGCCTGCAACCCTTCACGAGCTTATTTGGATGTATATCTCACTGAAGTTGGTAGGATTTTGTTCAAAGTAAATATGCATGAGACAAGCCAAAGTCACAGCTCGTTCTTTGGAAATGGCCTTCCACTTGATTACAGGTTGCCATAAGCATTGATAATCTATATACTAATAGCAAAGGCGCCCCCTGCGTGCGGATATCTATATCCACACATTGAGGGCACCTGGGGGGCAGGGAGATTTTCCTGCACACTTGGGGCAGTCCCCAGGTGTGCACAAAAACCTAAAAAGGTGAAAAAAATATCGGGGGGATATTTAAATCCCCCC
>NW_015164257.1:286752-290221 GCF_001447785.1 Gekko japonicus
AGGGGTGGTGGTGGAGGAGACATGGGGGGGAAGCGGCGGGATGGGGGGGGAAGCTCACCTGCTCCTGCTGCTTCCTCCTCCGCCTGCTCTGCGTGGAGCTCCCCCCCCCTGCGAGTTTCGCAGGTCCCCTTTCTTGTATTAACTATTATCGGTAGCAATAATATCAACATTTCACAAACTATTGCATCCCTGATATTTCATTCTTAGGCCCCCGGTACTTGTCATAGCTTTAAAATTTAGCTTACCCCTATATCTAATCTTAAGAGAACAGAACCAACAACAAGACAGATTTCAGCAAGGCCAGGCATCCAACTACCTTTGTGGATTCCTCAGTGCAAGAAACTACCCCAGCTTGTACAGTTATGAAGTTCCCATCAGTTTAAAGAATATAATATTTTGACTGTATGAGACAGTAGTAGCTAACCTGCCGACATAAATGCCAAAGAGCAGCACACCAGACCATTTTGTTCAGCACCCAGGGCCTATTCTTTGCTCAAGGCAAACTTGCTCCTAGTGTATTTGGCCAATCACAGCCCTCATGTTTCCCTCTTCTGTTCGATGGCATACCAGCATCTGCACAGGTAAATGACATAGGGGCTTTGAAACTCAGGGCCAAAAGGTTGCCCAATCATGGTCAAACTTTTCCTGTAGTCTCTTAACTTATAACAGGAAAATCCAGCCTACGGCTAAACCATCTTCTGGCACACAAGCTGAAAGCAGACAGAAGCCAAGTTTTCTAGTATCAGCAGGCTCTGGAAAATAGGTGATCATGCTCACTAAGAATTATTTATAATTGGTCAAGTAATGGAAGGATAGCCCACCCTAGCCCAGTCTCATCAGATCTCGGAAGCTAAGCAGGGTCAGCCGTGGTTAGTACTTGGATGGGGGACCACCAGGAAAGTCTCGGGTTGCTAAGGAGAGGCAGGCAATGGCAAACCACTTCTGAACATTTATTTCCTTGAAAACCTTACAGGGTTGCCTTAGGTCAGCTGGATGGCAAATAAAAGAAAATAAATGGAAATAAAATGGTCTATTGCATAAAGATTTGCTCTACGGGATGTAATGCAAGACCCTGTAACTGAGAAGCGTGTACATGTATTTAGACTTTCCAGTTAGCGATATCATTAAACAAAATAAATTAATTGCATGGCTATGCATTTTGCAACGATGCAGACAACTCAGGAGCAAATATGAGTTATATTTCTCCTAGTGAAATACTGGTTAAATCTGGGCAGATGTCAGCTTTCCCTTCCCCTGATTAACTGAACTCTTCTCTACATCTTCCGAATGAAGAACCCCAACCAGGTCGCTGAAAAATAACCTGGCAGGAGATGCCTTCCATTCACAGCTGTACTGAGTGCAGTGAACCATCCTAGGTGAACTGTGGCCAGGGAGAACCTCACAGAGGGCACTGTGTAATGACTTGCAGAGTCATACACACTCCCCTGGATACACTCCAGAGCATGGCTCTAAGCTGAATGTGGGTGGAGACAGAGGAGGCTACTGCAAAGCTGACTCTCTCCAGTGACTGTTGTAGACAGTACTCTCTATAGTCCAACTGCCAGGAAGGGGGGCCTAGTAAGGTTTTCCTTCCCATTTCACCACCCCATATCTTCAACCAAAAACTAAGAACAGGGACCAGTTGCTTTGCCAAGTACAGACAGCAGTCATCAAATGGTTGTGGGAGGAACTTGTATGATTCCTCAACCCCTTAGCCACACTGAAAGGTCCACTGTACAAACTCAATGTGACCCAAAGGCAGATGTCTTACCCCGCCCTTTGTATACGGAATGGTGGCATCTCAAAGAAAATGGCACATACAAAAATATAAACTTAAGTACAGAAAAAGTCAAAATAAGAACATACCGGATATGTAAGAACGCCCATTGCAGTCCTCTATATCCATCTTTAAGACACTCTGCTGAAAGAGAGACAGGCTCTGTCAGAACAGGAGACATAAACCAAAACAGGTCTAAGATTTCCTCCCTCTCTGCTGCAGAAGGGTGTAACACAACCCAAAGATATCATAATTAGCTAAAGAACTTTCAGTTGCACAAATGCAAATTTGCAGAACTGAAGCGTCAATATCAATAAAATATTAACTACTTTTTATCAATCAAAGAGTGTTTTAAACAAGGGAAGCATATCAGTTTCTAACAGGAAGAGAGCATAATAGGTTTGCATCAACAATAAATATGGGTATGTAAATCCTTATGTTGCCAAACTACAGGGAAGAGCGACTTTTACACGTGCCACTTCATTGGAAAGAAACGGTCTGGACACATATACCAAGCCAATTTTCATTTTGTGGGGGCCACTACAGTAAAGTTTTTGGCAGATTTTCCTGCCACTGTCTCTGTTCAGCTGCCCTTTATGCAGAGAGGAAGACTGTCAAATGGTGTTAAATTCACAAAACAGAAGCTAACACCACTTCTAAATGCTGCACGGAGGGGGCAGCTGTCAGTCTTGTATCCGGCGAGGCAAGACCTGACTCAGACTTCGCTGGTCTAGAACACAAGTGGCCACAGGCCAGTGCTAATTTTGACTCTTTCAGTGGCAAGGTACAGTAGCAACTGTCCATGCAATTCACTTCAACAAAGCTGACTCTCTGCTGTCATCCGCTATCTGAGCCTGAACTGAAAAATGATTCTGGTGCACAGAAGGTATATTGGACTCCAGGTACACAAACGCAGCTTCATTCTATCAGTGGAAACAGATCATTCTTCGAGCAATGTGACTGAAAACTAAACACAACACCACAGAGCAGACTTGGAATGAGCATCTCCCAAACCCATGCTAGAAAAACAGCTAAGCCTGTCATATATATATCTTGCTACTTAGCACCCCATGGAGATAATGAACATTTTATACATTCAAAACAGCATTTCCCTCCCAGTTACAATTGATGTTTAAAAAACAAAAATGAGTACAATAATCACAAGTTTTACTATTGTGAACTCACATTGTGATTGCCTGCCAGCAAGTTCAGATACAGATTAAAAAACCCACTAAGAAAAAAAAACAATTAAAAGCAATAATTTGTTGGAATTAGACCCTTAAGTCCAAAATATGGGTGCAATTTGCAGAACACAAGAGAAACAAAATTAACGTTTACCCCAACTCTTAAGTATTCAAAATGTGGCACACCTATGCATTACTAAAACAGCTTGCATATATTATGAAGAGAGTAGAATGAGAATGTCAGATCCCTGGAGAAAAGGCAAGGGATGTACTTACAGCTAAAGAAGGCTTGAAGCACAGATGGAAGTCAGAAAAGCTTCCAAATATGGAAGGCAATGCTATACATTCTCCATGGAGAGTAGGACAAAGGAGAACGGTCTTAACACTGCACAGAGATTCAGATCAAACAATCAGAAGTAACTTCTAACCATGACTGCATGGGCAGTAAAACAGGTTGCCAAGGGAGGCCACAGATTCCCTCTCATCAGTGAATGGATTAGGTCAGTGA
>NW_015164257.1:290266-300248 GCF_001447785.1 Gekko japonicus
GTATCATCAGGTTTCAGGGCCTGGGAAGAGGAATGTTTTTTAAAAAGGGAGAATGAAAGGTACAAGATTGCACAGATTCACAGTATATCATAATACTACCCAAGGAAGGACACTTGAAGTGAGAAGTCTGAACATTATTGAACGAAAACGGGAAGGGCATGTCCAGGCCCAGCACAGAAGAAGAAAAGAATCAAACAACCACCTAAAAAATGGTGACTGCTTAAAAACTTTCCAGACAACTAGCTCGGTGATGATAGCCAACTATAGCCTCCAGTCAGATGAAAATAGCCAATTGTTACCATACCCTCCTGCAACCAGAAATCTGAGGAAACAGGGATGGGGTGTATGATACTTGGCCATTCACTTGAACAATGTTAACTGGCTCTCCACCTTGCTTTCATATAGGATGTTTTAAACTAGCTGCCTTATAGCACAAGGTCATGTAACTCACCCTCCCCAAGTGTTGAATATTGTAACTCTGCATGCAAAAAGATCTGGGAGGGAAAAGGGTAAGAGAATTCTCTCAATCAGGTACACTTGGCAGTTGACCCCATCCTCTTAGCGGTGAGATGTTGAATTTATTTGGCAATTGCTTGCCTTCTGTTGTATCTTATATAGGACCTCTCTTCTTTTTTCTCTCCTACCTGGTCTTGGAACTGTAGCAAGTTAACCTTTTTGAAGTTAATCTGTTCCCAGTAAGTTAAATGTACCTATATGTATTTGTCATGTATGATGTGCTTCCATTTTTGTAAGTAAAACCTCTTCCTCTTGTTACCACTGGAGTCATATCAACTTTGTAATTTGTTTGAACAGTATTTTCCCCTTAACGTGGAGGATTGGAGATACTGCATAAAGCTTCTGTGCTTCCAAGTCAAAAAATTTTTTTTTACATTTAACCCAATAGGCCCAGAGTCTATCAGAAGCTTAGATTAAGCTTAATGTTCAAAAAGGACTTAAATTCTTTGATTAGCAGATCCCCTTGTATTTTTTTAATCCTTAAAAATTCTTCATTGTTCTTCTGCACGTTGCTGTTATAAGAATGGCTGAATCAAGCAGATATTTGGCGATCCCAAAACTTACTGCTGAGAACTACAGAAGCTGGTTTAAAAGATTTCATATACTTCTTAGAGCAAAAGGAGCTGCTGGAATCCTAGAGAAAGATAAACCAACAGAGAAAGGCAAGGAATTGGACTCTTGTGCAGTCAAAAATGGGATTGCCAAGAACATTATTATGGGATCATTGGATGACAGTGAGACTTTCATGTTTGAAAATTCCCAGACAGCAAAAGAAATGCTTAAGAGACTAGAAGAGCTTCCTGGGTTTACTAGTATTAAATCACAGGGAGTATGGAAAATAAGAGTTTGCAAAACAAGATTATATAATAGAGAAAATTGTGAAAAATATATAGTCAATGAGGCATCCAGGAACACCCCTAGACTCTTTACCCTCAGCGTTGGCACCAACAGGGCCCCATTGAAGGCTGGGAGCCTAATACCCAATCCCAGTCCCCCACAACCCAGGTGCAGGACCTCCATCTTTGATGGATTTAATTTCAGTCTGCTCTGTTGTAACCATCCAGCCATGGCTTGTAATGCCCTGTTCAGATGTTCAGGGGCAGAGTCTGGGCGGCCGTCCATGTGTAGACAGAGCTGGGTGTCATCCACATACTGCTGACACCCCAGCCCATACCTCCGAATAATCTGGGCAAGGGAGTGCATATAGATGTTGAACAACATTGGGGAGAGAATCACTCCCTGCAGCACACCACATTCAAGTGGGTGCCGCTGAGACAACTCCCCCCCAAGCATGACCCTCTGTCCCTGATTTTGGAGAAAGGAGGTCAGCCACTGTAAGGCTAATGCCCACATTGGCGAGGCGGTGCGTCAACAGTTTATGGTTGACCGTATTGAACGCCACTGAAAGATCAGGAAGAATCAGCAGCGCCAAACTGCCTCAATCTAGATGTCTCTGGAGATCATCCACTAACGCAACCAGCACCGTCTCCATCCCACACGCAGGGCTAAAACCGGACTGGAAGGGGTCCAGTCAAATCAGAATAACAATGTTGGCAACCATGTCTAGGATCTCCTCAGGACTTATCCTCCATGGACACTGAACAGAACTCCACGATTTGCAGAACTGCAATGGGAGACTTTTTGTTGCAACAAGAACAGCCCTGAAGCACCTAATGCTTCGATTACAGGAGTGCCATGGGGTACCTAGCTCTGTTTCCAACTGTTTCAAATGGTTGCCCTCTACCTTTATTCAAAGGCCACCCAAGGATCTCTCCACCATGTCTTTGCAGCTAGATATGCCTGCTTGAGGAAGGCTGTTTTATCTTCAGCTCTGGATCTTGGTTCTTCTTTGTACAGAGGACATTATTATATTCCAGCACTCTTTAGCCAGCTGCCTGCCTGCTTGTCCCTCTCCTCCACACCAATTTCACTGGGTCAGATACTCCCTCCTGTCAATCAGAATCTCTTGCCACACTCCAAGAGCCCCGGCTCCTTGTTATTTTACTAAATACAATGGCTGAAGGAACTTTCCAGCCGAATGCCAAGCGCCTCACTAACAGCTATCTGGGGCAATGCCAGGATCTAAAAACCCTCGCTGGCCTCAAGGGGAGCAGGACACACACTTCAGCTCCAACAGGGGAAGGCAACAGAAGAAATGCTCACACCTGTCTGGTCTCTTTGCTTGGAAAGCAATGAATAAGTTCCTGGAAAATTTCCTTCTGAAATTACGCTGGTGGCGGAAAGACAAATTTCAGCACAGAACGAAGATGAAGCCCCCCATAAATGTTGTCCTGTCAAAGTGTGGAAAGGAGATAAACTGGTGAAGAGATTTCACTGGCCATGGGAGAACATAAAAGGAGCACTGCTGGATCAGAGCTGCAGTCCATCTAATCCAGCATCCCATCTCACACAGTAGCCAACCAATTGCACTGGAGGGCTAACAAACAGGAAACAGAAGCCAAGGTCCTCCCCCCTCCCTCTGATGCTGCCTCCTTGCATTGGTTTGCTGTAGTTTACTGCCTCTGAATATGGAGGTTCCATATGAATATATATGAATTCCATATGAATATGGAAGTTCCACTGATAGACCTCTCCACCATGGATCTGTCTAATCTCCTTTGGCTTTGACTAGTGAAAAGAATAACCTAACGTTCACCTTAATCAACCACCTTTCCTGGGGAAATACCTGCTGGAAAGCCAAGCATTGGGCAGGGGTATTTTCCTTTCTGGAAAAACAAAGATGGCATTAAAGGCACTCCTATCTTCCCTAGCATCATTTGAGTGCTGCTACCACCACCTTTAGGGGAGGGTGCACAGCTCACTGGTAAAGCCTATGTTTGACATGCAGAAGGTCCCAGATTCAATCACCTCCAGTTAAAAGGATCAAATAGTAGGTGATGTGACATATCTCTACCTGAGACTCTGGAAAACCGATGCCCCTCTGAGGAGAGAATACTGAATTTGATGAACCAATGGTCTGATTTTGTATAAAGCAGCTTCACGTGTCCATGTGTGACCTTCAACATGAGACCTTTCTGAGTTTGGATTAAAACTACTGCCTCAGGTAAGAACTACATACAATGCCTGCACAATATACCCCATACAACTATTACATAGCAATTCCACCTTCATGAAGCATACAGTGGTGTTTTTTTCCAGCTAACCATGTATAGGTTTGCTGTATTTACTTTCGGAACATGTAACCTTAACTGTTTTCTTGGTGCTTCCAAAAACAAAATAAACAAGCAGCCATTCACAGCAGTATGTGGCAACAAGTTCCTTGGTTTAATTACGCATTGTGAGATGTATTTCAGCAAGCTCCCTATAGCAGATTACAGTATAAACAAAGTCAGCTTCCCGAGAAGGCAAATTATTCTGTATCAAATATATATATCTTTTCCGAGGCTCACCACAGTTATGCAACTGCAGGAGTCAAAACACTGGGTAAACATTCCAGATCAGAACAGATGAGAGCACCTTTGGGGGAAATTCACCATTCATTCATGAGAATCTATTCTTTGCTGTAAGCTGTTAATGGAAACTAGCTGGCTTCCACTGCTTCACCAGCTGGAATACTTGTGTTAATGGAAACTAGCTGGCTTCCACTGTTTCACCAGCTGGAAGGGCACCCGAAGGGAACATAGGAAAAGTTCCTGCACAACATACATAGGAGATAATTGCTGTAATGGAGCGATACAGCCCTTGCTTGTTAGCCGCCCTGAGCCCATTCGTGGGGAGGGCGGGGTAGAAATTTAAATAAATAAATAAAAATACAGCCCTGCCCACTTCTTCCCATTTCTCTTTCATATGCCACAGTGTACTGCAGTAAGGGAGCCCACAGAAGGCAGGATACAGGACCTATCAATGACATACTCCGGCACAGGAAGAGGGGAGACAACTTTAAATTTAACAGCCCCTCCATTTCAGAGTCACACTGCTGCTGGAATATCATCCAGAAAGCAAGCATTGTGTATGTTTTAGATCAACATATTTTTAAAAAGATATTTCCCCCCTCTGCGTTATGCTAGATACTGCAGTGGGGCCACATATCGCAACCAGGTAACAATGTCAATTTTTAGAGTGAAGTTTCATGAGGTGGAGGAAATACTTCTGCCACACACAAGTACTTAGAAATGAGAGCTGAACTTGATTATTCTGCCAATGCGTCCCAGTGTCATCTGAAGTATAACACAGACAAAATGGTTAAATTAGCAACTCAGCAAGTGGGCAATTGACAACACTTGTAGGTAGCACATTAGCTGCAACAGCAAGAGCACGGATTCCTAAAAAGCTGCTGTATTTCACAAAGGCTTTTTCATATATCTTCTGACTGCCACTTCCTGTCACCCAAGGTCAAGGTTAGAAGTGAGCCTAGTTTGTAGGGAAAAAAAATGAGATTGGAACACATGAAGCTGCCCTGTATTGAATCAGACCACTGGCCTCAAGGCCAGTATTGTCTTATCGGACTAGCAGCAGCTCTCCAGGGTCTCAGTCAGAAATTGTTCACATTACCTAATACCTGATCCTTGTAACTGGAGTTTCCAGGAACTGAACCTAGGACCTTCTGCATGCCAAGCAGATGATCTACCACTGAGCCACTGCCCCTCCCCAAGGTTTCGCAGAAGCAATAATCTCCTTCCTCTTTCATGCTGGGCAGTTATTCACTGGATTTCAGCAACAAAAATGCAATACCTTTACATCTCCTTACAAGCTGCCAATAGCTTACCGGATTCATTTCAAGGTGCTGGTTTTGACCTTTAAAGCCCTATATGGTCTGCCTACTTGACCTTCCTACTTGAGGGACCGTCTTTCCCCACTTGTGCCCCAAAGAGCACTGAGGTCAGGGACTCAGAATCGCCTGAATCTCCCCGGCCCGAAAGACGCCAGGTTGGCCGCTACTAGAGCCAGGGCATTTTCAGTGGCGGCTCCATACTGGTGGAATGAGCTCCCGGATAACATCAGGGCCCTGCAGGACTTTTTACAGTTCCGCAGTGCCTGTAAAATGGAGCTCTTCCACCAGGCTTTTGATTAGGAGCTGCCACTGACAAACGCGCCATACTACAGCCTACAGCCCACATGAAACATCGGTGGATATTGCCTTCCTCCGTATATTGAATGCCGCCATCATTTGTATTGTCCTTGTTGAAATTCTATGATGTTAGGCAATTTTTATTTATATTTTATTTTATTGTATTGTATTTACTGTTTTACTGCTTTTAATGCTTGCTCGCAGCCTTGAGCCAGTTCCCTGGCAAGGCGGGATACAAATTGAAAATAATAAATAATCACAGCAGTTTTCTATGCAGGTCTAAACTGATATCCTTGTTCACTACAAAGATAATCAAAGCCATCTTTAACAAACTAAATAGGCTATTTGTGGAACCACATGCTTTGGGAATCAAAACTGGTGCTTGGTACATCTGGAGGTCAACAGGCCTGCTATGATACTAAGTTCAGTTCAAAGTTTATTTCGATACAAGATCAGTAATAGTAAGAATAAAAAATAAAAAATATAGAATAAAATATAACAATGAGCGCTGATTGTGAAGAGACAGAGAAAGGGAGGTTATTATTAAGACTTGGTCAGATGCTTGCATATCTCACATGCCCGAAGGCAAAATTTAGCTACTTTTATTTGTTATCTCCTGGGAGGAAACTGCAAGAAGGAGGGAGAGATCTTCCTAGTAGAGTTCACAGGATTGGGGCTGTGTACTGAGATTGAATGTCATTGTAGAATGGGCGGTGCAGCAGAACATGGATGGCATGGGCAGAACCACTGAGGGAGTGGGACACCATGTTATTTGCCTTCCAGGAGGGCTGAGGGTAGAATGTTAAAGCATGCAAGGGTAAAAGTTCTCCAATATTTGGAGATTTTAAGGAATCTAAAATAATCTGCTGGTTAGAAGCATTCAGTATGCTGCAGAATAATTGGGTATTTCTGTATTTGTGCCCTATCTACATTTCTGTATTTGTGCCCATGTAGGGCATGATCCCAGAGCCGCTGTTTGTTTCTTTTGCTTTTTGATACCGAAGACACAGTAGGAGTTGAGGGGAGAGGCCATGCTCTTGGAGTTTCTCCTCAATTGCTCTTCGCCAGGTTGAATGGTGGCTATCAGCAAAGATCAGGGGTGCTAGGCCTTCACTGAGAAGGTGAGTTTTAACCAAAGTAAGTGTACATAAAGTTACTCTACTTTTGCTTAGAGGTAAGGGTTCGAAAGGTTCGAAAGCAAGAAATTGCAAGTAGATAAATAGGTACCACTTCAGTGGGAAGGTAACAGCGTTCCGTGCGCCTTGGTGTTTAGCCGGCCACATGACCACGGAAATGTCTTCGGACAGCGCTGGCTCGTCAGCTTTGAAACGGAGATGAGCCCCGCAACCCTAGAGTCGAATTCGACTAGCTTTCGAGCAAGGGAACCTTTACTTTTACCTTTAAGGGGCAATCATCACTGTCTATTAATTGAAGCGGAATCAAATTATCTCTTTTTTGAGTTCTATGTGTTCCCATATTATATCAGAGGTTAAGACGCGGAGCTGCACGGTGAATGTCATTGTAGAATGGGCGGTGCAGCAGAACATGGATGGCATGGGCAGAACCACTGAGGGAGTGGGACACCATGTTATTTGCCTTCCAGGAGGGCTGAGGGTAGAATGTTAAAGCATGCAAGGGTAAAAGTTCTCCAATATTTGGAGATTTTAAGGAATCTAAAATAATCTGCTGGTTAGAAGCATTCAGTATGCTGCAGAATAATTGGATATTTCTGTATTTGTGCCTATGTAGGGCATGATCCCAGATCCGCTGTTTGTTTCTTTTGCTTTTTGGTACCGAAGACACAGTAGGAGTTGAGGGGAGAGGCCACGCTCCTGGAGTTTCTCCTCAATTGCTCTTCGCCAGGTTGAATGGTGGCTATCAGCAAAAATCAGGGGTGCTAGGCCTTCACTGAGAAGGTGGGTTTTAACCAAAGTAAGTGTACATAAAGTTACACTACTCTTGCTTAAAGGTAAGGGTTCGAAAGGTTCGAAAGCAAGAAATTGCAAGTAGATAAATAGGTACCACTTCAGTGGGAAGGTAACAGCGTTCCGGCCACATGACCACGGAGATGTCTTCGGACAGCGCTGGCTCTTCAGCTTTGAAACGGAGATGAGCATCGCAACCCTAGAGTCGAATTTGACTGGCTTTCGAGCAAGGGAACCTTTACTTTTACCTTTAAGGGGCAATCATCACTGTCTATTAATTGAAGCGGAATCAAATTATCTCTTTTTTGAGTTCTATGTGTTCCCATATTGTATCAGAGGTTAAGACGTGGAGCTGCACAGAATGCCTGTAGTTCGGCAGTTTGAGGCCATAGTGCCGTGTCATGGAGTGAGCTCCTGTCTCTGGCCTCAGTTCCTGCCAACCTAGGAGTTTGAAAGCAAGAAACTGCAATTAGATAAATAGGTACCGCTTTGGTGTAAAGGTAACAGCTTTCCATGCGCCTTGGTGTTTAGTCATGCCGGCCACATGACCATGGAGAAGTCTTCAGACAGCGCTGGCTCTTTGGCTGGAAATGGAGATGAACATCACCCCCTAAAGTCAGATTCGACTGGTTTTCGAGCAAGGGAAACCTTTACCTTTACCTTTTTAAGGGGAAATCATCACTGTCTATTAATGAAACCGGAAGCAAATTATCTCATTTTTGAGTTCTATGTGTACCCATATTGTATGCACAAAACTCAATAGCATTTTAGCTGCCTGTGAGTAAAACCTAGAAGCTTCCATATTTCATGTACTACAAAAGAGAAAACAGGGCCAGTATCTAGAATCCCCTCAAGGCTCTGAGAATTAGGAACACTAACACACTAAAAGTAGAGCACAGTGGCTTCAGAAGCCCTTGAAGTTCTTTTAACTTTTGAAATAAGGGCTTTTTCCCAAGTGACAAAAAGACTTAGGGAGTAAGTAAAACCTTTGGAAGTAGTCCAATTATTTTAAACACTCACATACAGCAACAACCACCTCAGCATGATGCTATCTGGGAGCATCCTTTGTGAATAAAGATCAGTGATTTTTGATGAAAAGGGCCTTAATGAAGAAAAATCCAGGTGGACATTTGCATACCTTCTCATTATTTTGGACATTCAAAACCCAAAGGTGGCAAACCCTTATCAGGCGAATGCAGGCATCTTCCCTAGTCAGAATAATGTTGCTTCTTACAAGATATTTCCAACCCTAACAGGTTTATAGTCTGCTGGCCAAAATAGTAGTAAATAGGATGGAATGCAGTGTCACAAGCCCAGCTATTGTACCAGAGCAGCAATTCCGGACAGTCTTGATTATTTTTTTTAAACACAACTGTGAAGCACATAAGTTTTAGGAAAACCACATACAATAAAACAGAAACAGAGTTATACGAAGCTTTGCATAGGTCAGATGTGGGCAGAAGGGTTGTAAGGAAGCTCAAAAACAGGGATAATCAACAGCACTTGGGCATGTGTGAGGACTGATAAGATTGCTCATAGAGCATAAGAACATAAGAGGAGCCCTGATGGATCAGGCCAGTGGTCGATCTAGCCCAGCATCCTGTCTCACACAGTGGCCAACTGGTTCCTCTGGAAGGCCAACAACAGGGCATAGAGGCTGAGGCCTTCCCCTAATGTTGCCTCCTGGCACTGGGATTCAGAAGTTGACTGCCTCTGAATTTGGAAATTCCCTTTAGCCACCATGGCTAGTAGCCACTGATAGAACTATTCTTCCATGAAACTCTAATTCCCTTTCACAGGATTGGCTGCCAATATTAAACAGTGAGGTTTACACCTGACAACTTGGGGAACTATACTAGCCCTCCGGCTTCACTACAACTATTTGAACCATCCCAAGCAGTTCTATTTTATTAGCTTACTCCAAAAGTGATGTTCTACTGCTAAGATAAAGCAAGGTCAGCAGGGAAGGCAAAATAAAACAGGAGTCCAGTTGACACCTCTTCTAGATTAACAAAAATGTACTCCAGCATACAAACTAGGCTTCAACAGTACGTGGATAGAGAACTGCCAGAAGTACAAGCTGGGTTTCGAAGAGGTAGAGGAACTAGAGATCAAATTGCCAACATTCGCTGGATTATGGAGAAAGCAAGAGAGTACCAGAAAAACATCTACTTCTGCTTCATTGACTATGCTAAAGCCTTTCACTGTGTGGATCAAAACAAACTATGGCAGGTCCTTAAAGAGATGGGAGTACCAGACCACCTCACATGTCTCTTGAGAAACCTGTATAAGGGAAAGCAAGAGAGTACCAGAAAAACATCTACTTCTGCTTCATTGACTATGCTACAGCCTTTGACTGTGTGGATCACAACAAACTATGGCAGGTCCTTAAAGAGATGGGAGTACCAGACCACCTCACATGTCTCTTGAGAAACCTGTATAAGGGTCAAGAAGCAACAGTTAGAACCGGATATGGAACAACTGATTGGTTTCGCATAAGAAAAGGAGTACG
>NW_015164257.1:302633-317637 GCF_001447785.1 Gekko japonicus
TTTCCGTGGTCATGTGGCTGGCATGACTAAACACCAAGGCGCACGGAACGCTGTTACCTTCCCACCCAAGTGGTACCTATTTATCTACTTGCAATTTCTTGCTTTCAAACTGCTAAGTTGGCAGGAGCTGGAACTAGAGACAGGAGCTCACTCCTTCTTGCGGCAACCTGGGTCTTGAACTGCTGAACTACTGACCTTCCACAGCCTGCAGTTCAGCGTCTTAACCACTTGAGCCTTTTATACGTGCTTTTTGGCGACTTAGATAGGGGTATGCTGAGAATCCTAAAAGCTGCTTAGGTGGCTCGAAAAAGTTGTTCCAATATTTTCACTTTTGTCACTAGCATGGATTTTAGATATAGTTGTATATGCTAAACCTGTAATATCAGAAGGGGACCTAAATTTTCTTCAGGGTATTTCATATTCTCTGGTCAAAGCTGCCCACTATTTCTTTATGGATTTACATGATTTTTTTCTATCGCTGAGGATGCTCAGCATGGTTGTTCACAATAAAAGAAACCAGACCCGTTTTTGTCCACCATTAGGAGAGGCCACTCAGACACTTAGTGATACTGAAGTTTATCCTATATGTTATACAACAAGGCACATCTTCCCTGCTTTCAGTAATTCTTAATGCCCCTGTGGAAGCTCCTCTAAAATTTCCCCCTACATAGCACCACATCAAGCACAATTTTGAATAGCAAACAGCTTTGTGTAACCTTTTTTTTTTTTAACAAGGCCACAGTGAAGTGTCAGGTACTCAAACCATCACTGATATTAAAATGTACCCTCTTCAGTCACTGCTGCAAGGCAACAATTGGGGTTTAGACTAAAAAGTCAATTTTCTGAGGTTATCCTCTGTCAACTTACCATGCACTTCCCACCCCATCCTGAAATCAAAGGAACAAACTGAAGTATCGTGTATCTGGACTCAAATCAGTTAGGGTGCTATTCAAACCTACACATGGATAACTTTGGTAAGTTAAAATTCATGGAATGCCCTGCTAATACTAAACACATGCAGACAAACCCTACAGTGGCAGCAGTGAGAAAAACAATACTTAAAATATTATATTTTGCAGGAGGGAGGATTCCAGCTGTTAACTAACGTTCACATAGACATACTATGACTAATGGATTTCTTGTCTCCAGTAATACTCAAATTCCATCTTGGGGCACACAGTCAAATAAAAACTGAGAATGTATGCCCAGCACTGCATACAGGCTATTACCACCTAAGATAGGTCCCCATCTATTACAGACAAGTTCTCATCAGCCATGCTGGTCCCAGAAGAATAATATCCCCAAACCCAGAACACAAGCCACATAATACCTTTAACCAAATTACACATAACAATGTGTGAGTGTTCCAAGTTCTCCAGAACTCTTTTTCATGCAGGAAGATATATAAATCTTTTTAAAAGGGGGGTGGGGGGAAGAAAAATGCTTCAGAACATGGTGTTAAGTCTAGTCAAGCCTGCAATGAAGGTTAAATGCAGAGCTGTTTCAAAATGTTGCTGGTATCCAGTTACACCTCAGGATCATCCAGTAAATTACATGGACAGGGGTTTAAAATAAATATTTGTGGGTAACTTTGTATGGGTTTTCAACATTTTATTGCTCTTCCTTTTTCTGGAAGGAAAGCAAACTATCCGATGCAGATTATTTTCTGCCTCTCATGAAGAACTCTTTATAAGAATAATGCTGACCAGGGTAGGTAGCACAGGATGCAGCAGGAAGAAAGAGGACAGCTCCTTGCTGTCTATTAAGGAAGAAAACCCACGTGTATACGAAATAACTTACAATAAGTGCTGCTGAGCTGAACTGGGGCCACACTGTCACCAGTTCAAACAGGGCCCACTACTCTAGGAAGATCAAGGTTTACAAGGCTCCACTCTGCAGCCCATTTCTAGGAAGAAGCTTTAGCATGTCCCATTTCAGTATGTCCCATTAAGTCATAATATAGCAGCTGCCAAATCTGGGTGGTGGGGTTAGATGAGGGAAAAGACTAGCAAACACACAGACACACACACAGTGCCTCATTCTATCCATGCAACAGATTATTTTAATTCTGAATTGCTTTTATTTTATTTAATTGCAAACAATCCTGGCTGATAGGCGGTCTGGAAATATAATAAAAAAAACACACAACCAATGTTAGGAGATGAGTATGGAAACTTGAAGACCAGCAAGGTTCGAAAGCATACACTCTGCTGTTCTTCGATGCCTGCTCTTTGCAGAATCTCTCTCAGAGCTGGTACAGACACGTCTCAGGACTTTCCTGTGCACATAACTGCTCAAGTAAGCGGTCTACACATTTGAGCTGTAACATCAGAGGGGCTCCGCATGTAAGACTGCAGACTGTGAAGTAAGTGGGTGCTCTTTTATTTTTTTAAGAAAGTAGACCACCACCAATTTTCTAATGTTAAACAGCTCAAGTAACTGAGCCTAATATTGCAAACTAGGAACAGGTTTGATCAGAGTTTGTTAATGACAGGCAGATAACTCCACCTTCACAAAACCAACACTCCTAGTCACAAGAAGCTCTCAAAATATTTATTCCCTTTATCGTCTGCTTTCCCCACCGAGAGTAAAGGTGGATTATACAGTTTAAAACAATACAATGAATAAAATGAGACATCTAATAAACAATGGAATAGGACTAGGATTACAGAAATCTGAAGCAAAGGGTGAAGTATGAGATATGCAGAAAATGGTACTACGAAATCCTAAAAGTTTATGAACCCCCTACTTTTAACAGAAACCTAGTGCAACCCATTAAACCCACAACAAACTTCTATTTAAACTACCCAAGGTACCCAAGAAGTGGTACCTTCAGCAAAAAAGGAACCACCAACATGTGTGGAGGCTAACATGGAAAAAGGGCATCAGTGGCAAAATTAGCAGGAAGAGATTAAGATAGATGAGGAAGAGGACAAGCAATGCTATCACATGCCATCAACCAAGTGAGGAGCTATTTCAAGGCAACAGAGACAAAAGTACAATTTAAGTGCCGAACTGTCTTAAAAGCCAATGACCCTATGCTTTATTTATTTATTTGTTTGTTTCACTTATACCCTGCCCTATCCCACAGTGGGCTCAGGGCAGCTCACCACATGAATTCTTCTAAACCAGGGAGTTCTTCAGCATAGGGAAGGCATGGATTCTATCTAGCTTAGTTCTATCATCTGTGGGAGCCAGTAGCCAGTCATTACCATCTTAAAGCCTACCAAGTTACAATAAAGCTTAATAATATCTATAAAGGCACTGATGTTTTTCCCCAGCCCATTGTTTCCATGAGCAGCCATTCATTTTTCTCCATGAAGGCTTATTTTCCACTGTTGTCGCAAAGAGAAGTTAGTCAGATGAGCCAGTGCTTTGGAATGAAAAAGAGAGACAGAGAAGAGAGCTTGGATTGTTAGAAACAATTCAAAAGAAAGCCTTGAGGAAAACAATTTGTAAGCAAGCAAGCTGGATGCAGTGATCAAAACTAGTGGTGCATTAAACACCACGGAAGGTGTTTTCCCAATGTGTGCTGATGGCAACACTGAATGGCTTCTGGCTATAGCATGGAGAAACTTCATAGCAAAAGTCAAGAAAGCTGTGCAAAAGGGGGGGAAGTAACATCGATGTATTTATACATTCTGAAGAGAAACCAGATAATTTTATCACTGCCTCCATTGGAGTTCTGTTTTATTACTCAAAAGCACAGACATTAGAAGAAGAAAAGTTGGTTTTATACCTCACCCTTCACTACCCAAAGGAGTCTCAGAGTGGCTCACAATCACCTTCCCTTCCTCTCCCAACAGCAGACACCCTGTTGGGTAGGTGGGGCTGAGAGAGCTCTGAGAGAGCTGTGACTGACCCAAGGTCACCCAGCTGGCTTCATGTCGAGGAGTGGGGAATCAAACCCTGTTCTCCAGATTAGAGTCCTGCTGCTCTTAATCACTACACCAGACTGGCTCTCAGCAAACAGTATATAGCTCCTGCTACCATATTAGTGCAGAAAGATATGAATGATGATTGTGGAGACTTCAGATTAACATTTTAGCAACATTTCAGCTCTCCACATGTCAACATCTAATATTTAAACACTGCAGATTTTTCTGGCAGAAGAAGGAGGAGGAGGAGGAGGAGGAGGTGGCCTGACCTGGATAACCAAGGCTGTCCGTAGTTGGCATTTGGAAGGGGGACCACTGAGGAATACCAGAAGAAGAAGAGTTGGTTTATATGCCCCCCTTTTCTCTACCCTCAGGAGTCTCAAAGCGGCTTACGATCGCCTTCCCTCCCCCCCCCAATGTCTGTGAGGTAGGTGGGGTTGAGAGAGCTCTGAGAGAACTGTGACTGACCCAGGGTCATCCAGCTGGCTTCATGTGGAGGAGTGGGGAATCAAGCCCATTTCTCCAGATGAGATTCCACCACTCTTAACCACTACACCACACTGGCTCTCAGAGGTTTGGTTATGACCACATTAATTAAAAACTATAAACACAACATAACTGAAGCTTGCATTTTTAAGTCCACTGAAGCTAAGCCCATGCTTCATTCACATGTTAGTTATTGTAAAAATAAAATGCATATTGGGTGTACCCTTCAAGACTGCTATATGTTTTGCTGCAGACTAGACTACTGAACAGCTGTCTGCACTTCTATCAGCACAGGTTATGTGACAATTCCGTATCTTCCACACACAAGCATTTAATATTAGGCCTATTTAACTGCCATTCACTATGCATACTCTAATTGGCCTCTGGATGTCTCCATTAGGCCTATCTTTGCAGGCTAATACATTTTAATTTTAGTCTTTGGGAGAATTTGCATGTAAATGTCTTCTAAACAGCCTCTGCTGTGAATCTCCTTTTTCAAAGAACTAATCTGATATGACAACAGTTTCCAGCCCTTCTAAAGCAACTGAAGAAGGATAATGTCTATACTAATTTCAAAATAGCTTGTGGACCATTGCTGAAGATGCACTGGTCAGGATTACTTCACATGCTCATGCAGAAAGGTACCCTATATCTATCTATCTATGCATATACACATTCTTTCTCACTTGTCCCTTTCTCATCCTCTTCCTAAGTTGGTTGGGAACTGTGCAAAGCAATTCCTAGAAAGATGCTACTGGGAATGGAAAGTAGGCAGATAGATTAATCTTTCCTAGTTTCCATGCTGGTTTCACTTCCCCTGGGAAATTCTCATCAGCCAAACCCTGTGTTAGACAAATTTGGGACTGACTAAATTTACTAGGGATATGGGAAAATTACAAGTGGTCAAAAGGAAAGGATGAAAAAGGACTCATATAGCCCAAGCTTCTGCACCCCAGTACATAATAATTATGGGAATTTGGCAGGAATGTAATAAAATAGTTCAGTAGTATCTAAAGGTCTAGAAGAACTATGCATTTTACCCACGAAGAAAATATTCATACAAGGATGTCCATGCAAATCTGTTGTGCAGATGGGTATGTGTGCAATCTTGAGACAAAAACTAAAGTTCCAGAGAATTCCCTTTCTCAGTAATAATAGCATGCAGTTCCCTCATCTATACCATTTACTCAACAAATTTTACTGTAAATCTTCATACACACAATCCTATGACAGGCAAAAATGGCTATGACATTAACTGTATGACCTGACTTTCATTTGGGCAACTGGTTGGTTTTTAATCTCTGCAACCAGCAAAGCAAATGGAACTGATAGGTGATTGGGGGCCAAGAAAGGAGATTAGCATATGGACTTCCCTTCAGGCCAAGTTCACTTTTGCGTCCAAGACTCACATTGTACAACCCTGTAACCTGCTTTAAAAGGTACAAGTGATGCTTGTCCAGCTTTATACAGCAGGTGCTCCAGACCCAATCTAACCACTGAATCGCACAACTTTTATCTTCATTGTATTAACACCTCACTGGGAAGGAACACCTTTGTGAAAACAGCAAACTTCACAATGTCCTGCAACTCATTTTCTACTAGAAAATACCCAGGATCAGATTTTTGCCACTGGACTAAATTATGTGGATGAGCCAGATTTGCTTGATTTGATTCACACCACTTTGATCCATTTTCAGACAAATGTTTCTGAGTTCAAATCTATGTAACTGGTGGTGGGAGAGGAGCTTTTTAAGGCAGGTGTATACTATCTTATTGTAAGGATTACTTCTGGGTGACAGTCAGGAAAGCATTTGTAAACTGCTACTTCTGGGACTTAAAATGGAAGAAGTCAATATTGCAAAACAGACTTTAATGTGGTATATGATTACAACTGCTAGAATGACATCTGCTCAATGCTGGAAACAAGAAAACACTCCCGGAATTTGGAAGTGGTTAAAAAAGTTACTCTTTATGGTGGAAATGGACAAAATGACAAGAAAGCTTAAGAATCATGAAGCTGAAGAATTCTTTGCAGACTGGAAAGACTTTAAAGAATATTTAGAGAAATACTGGGATGTGAAAAATAATCTATTTTGCTTTGATAATTACCTTGTGAAAACAGCAAACTTCACAATGTCCTGCAACTCATTTTCTACTAGAAAATACCCAGGATCAGATTTTTGCCACTGGACTAAATTATGTGGATGAGCCAGATTTGCTTGATTTGATTCACACCACTTTGATCCATTTTCAGACAAATGTTTCTGTGTTCAAATCTATGTAACTGGTGGTGGGAGAGGAGCTTTTTAAGGCAGGTGTATACTACCTTATTGTAAGGATTACTTCTGGGTGACCAGTCAGGAAAGCATTTGTAAACTGGAAGATAGCTGAACCTCTTTTACCTTAAGCCATCAGTGTGCCACAAATTAGTAGTGGTGCATGCGGGCAATAACTCCTGTAATAACTCCTGCAACTGTATTTGTCAGGCCGCTTTAATGACAAAGAACTACCTGTAGAGCACTGAAGTCTTCATCCAGACTCTTCCTTATTTTCTATGAGAAAGAACCACCATCACACTTCTAGGTTCTTTGCAGCCATGAATAAATGGAACTTGCTTTAAAACAATGTCAACAACTGGGGCCCTTAAGATTATGCAACAATTCTCAGATTCCACATTAGATATCATTAGATGAACATGGGAGAAATTGCAAAAAGCTTCAAGACTGAAGACATGCAGTTTTAGAGTGTCTCTCTCTCTCTCTCCGGCTTCTCGCAAGGTCTCTGACTCACCATTCCAGGGTTACCAAATTGTAGATAAGAACCTATCAGTTGGGCTACATAAGGCATATGTTTAGAAAGGGATCTTAATACCAGAACTGCAAGAATGATTTGAAGAACGTCCCCTTGTAATCAGGGAGCTGGACTAACCTAAATAACACACTTGCACACAAAACCATTATTGATGATATCCCCCTTAATAGAGACTTACATTAGACTAAAGTTTCTCAGATTCTGACTAGAGTGGTTCTTGTCTTTTTGCAGAACTGTGATTTCTTTGGTGAAGGCTTGTTTGTCATCGTCAGTACCAGTTCAGCAGCTAGCACAATAGTGGGACTCTCTAGGCCCACACCACCACAGTCAGCATGATTAATATCTGAGGCCCCTGTCAAGTGGCTAACTGAAAGCTCTAATTCAAAGGAGAAAAGCTCCCTCCTAGTGTCTCACTACAGCCTCAAGACCTAGTTAGGGCTTTAAGGTTCTATTGTCATACAATCAATCAGCCAGCAGCTTTGCTGAGATAAGATTAAAAACTCATTTTGCTCATCGTTCTTCCATGCAAAAGAATGAAAAAAACAAGTTTACCTCTTCAGCATGTACCTAGACAGATCCATGAATGTCAACCCCACTTCCACCCACCACCCAAGAAAGTGCAGAGCTGACCTTTAAAACGAAAAGGTATGTGCCACTAATATTTGAGAGGTGGTACAGAAACACAGTGCACTCAGCTAACATTGGTAATGACAGACATACATGCACTTCAAGATAAAATGTTCCCGGAGAACAGAAAAATAACCCAGCCTCTGTCTTTCCTCTGCCATTTAGCTCACCCTGACATTTCATGCCTTCCTCCCTGCAAGTGACCTCATATAACCTCCATCTCTCAGGGTAGGAGGCCAAATATCTGTGGCCCAATAATGCCATTACAGGATTTCATCTAACTAGATAAGTCTCGGAGACATATGTATCTTCTTGGGGAAAACAATTTAATTGCTAGTAACTACTACAGCTATAACTGAGGAAAGATACCAGGACTTGTGGTTGAATGCCCTCATTCTACAACAAGAAGCACAGGCCGTTAGTACCTGAAGCAGAAATGCCCTTACAGCAGGTGTAGACATATCCACTGGCAACTTCAAAGCAAGTTATCAAGAAGACTCAAGATGTTTGAGGAATACAATAATAGAGACTGCCTCCTTCTTAATCCCATTCTAAAAGCAACCAACCACAACTGGTTAACAACACCATCTATGATACCAATTTGAACATCAAGGGCATGTGGAGGGAGTTTCTCAGATGCTTCTCCACATTTGTGGAACCCCATTTCTGTGGAGGCTTAGGAGACCCCTAGCCTGAACACACTTCTTGATCAGCAATCAAGCCTATTCAATCTGGCTAAGCATTTAGATAAATAGAGATATTTAAAACTCATTTTTTTTGCACCTTTAAAAGGCAATATCTACCTTTAACATCCAAAGTAGCAAGTTATAAGACTTTCAGGAGAGATTTCAGCTGAAAAGTTTGTGCTGAAAAGAAAAAAACCAAACACTGGACTGTGTCTCCAGTTAATATAAACTATAGTTTACTTGAACCTACAGTGCCACAGAATTTTGTTCAGATCCTGGTCATTTTGCTTTAAGCCAAACTCATTCCAAGATCAAATGTCATGCAAAAACACTGCTAAAAGCATGAAAAGTATGAACTCTTACTAAATGATGTAATATTATGGACTAAGGCTAGCAACACAAGCTTCACCCAGGTCACTGAAAGCCAGACCAAACAGGAAGGCTGCTTGCACAACATGCAAGTCTTTGGCAAGTCTTAAGGAGACAACAACTTTACAACTGTGGAGCAGCCTTCGGGAATGGCTCTCTGTACTGGGCATATGGGAGGAGAGATGTCCTCAGAAGGGTTTCTTAAGTAACTTTGACAGACCCCAAAGGGAAATTAAGGGAGGTTGCAGTTGCTGAAGCTCATAGATCCAAAGCCATTTAAGCAGTAAAGCTTAATCACAGAGTGCAAGCCTGCTTCTCATGATCCTGTCACCATACCTGTAAGAAAGGTGGTTAAGTGGCAAAGGCAAAACCATCCATTTATCTTGATTACAGATTTTTTACCTGTCAAAGCCTAATCAGTACTATTCATAAGAAACAAAGCTTTCACCTTAGATAAGTCTGAAATACAATAGTAGCTGTAGTGTTATGGTTTCACAGGGCTGTCAGCAGCAAAGCACTCCCCAGGGAATGGATGCAGCAAAGCGGCCAAGAGTCTGAGCTGTGAATCAGGAAGTCTTTGGTTCAAATCTCACATCCGCCAGGAACTCTTTAGGCAACCTATTAGCATACAGGGGCCCCCCATCTACAGTAATAACAAGAATTATGAACAGTAGTCTACCTTACAGGGCTGCTTTAAGGATTACAAGATAATGTGAGTGAAGTATTTATAACACTATATGAACGGGTATTATTCCCTTAGGAATAATTTAGGAGTTAGCTCCAATGAACACAGGGGCATTCATTTCCAAATGATCATGCCCTGGAACAGGTGGTTAGACAGCGCTGATTAAGGGAGAATCCCAAGACACTTAGAAGATACCTTAAAGCTTTGCATTTTTGAAGCCACTACTTCTACTTCAAAAACCGAACAAACAGAAATGGATGTAGCCAATGGACTGGCAATGAGTGACAATGATTAAGCACACTAGCATCTTGAAGGTGGCCACAGGAACATACATCTCCTTCACAAAAAAGAACCTGAAAGTAACATGCCTTCTGTGGCATTTTATACCATTTGAATAAGACAGCACAAGCTTAAACCTAACAACCCGTTTTTCAATAAAAAAGCCTACTGACAATGCCAGCTCATGTGACTTAACTGTGCCAAGCTAAGAAACATGAAACCTTTTTACGATTCAGTCTCCTGATACATGTTTAGAAGCATTAAACATATGCTAGAGAATGAATGAAGCCCTGCTGTTATCTGATAAGCGTCAGCTAACAAAGAGAACATTTTGCCCCTATGAATACTACTTTTTGTGGACAGATACTGTCGCATTTGTGGCACTGTGAGTCAGCTTTACTCCAAGAATCTATTAGCTAGGATCCAACATCTCACCTCTTAAGCATCTTCAGTCCAATACTGATCACTTGGTTGGAAGTTGCCCTTCTTCAAATGTAACTGGCAGTACAAAGATAAGGCTACCAGTTCAAATGTCTGCCAGGAAAGTCATGCCTTCTACCTTTCAAACATCTTTGTTAAGATACCACAGAAAATGCTGTTAGCACATCTATGTTATACTAAAACACAAAGCATTTGTGTTTTTAGGAAGAAAGGTTGGTCACCCGGAGCAAACTGGCCTCTTCTAATGGACACTGGTTTTCATTGTCTCAAAAGAAGTTAACTTCTCTAACCAGATATGCAAAGCAACCAAACTTGAGAATTAGAATATCAGAATTTAATCCTAGATCCTGGATCATTCCTGATACAATGTTCAAACTTTAGCTCCAGAGCAAGACACACTGTTTAAATTTATACATCCGAGCTTGACACTAGGATGGTTTGGACAAAGGAAGAAACCTCCAAAAGTAAATTCCAAGGCATTAGATGCAAGAAACTTAAATAAGAAAACAACTTAGTGACAAGGAATCCCCCTTACAGTTTCCACTTTCTGAAAGCGACAGACTATTTTTCTGCTACAGTAAAAAAGCTGACACTTCTGTTATTTCTTCCACCTCACTCATCTAGAAAGCAACATACTAACTAGTCATTTTCCAATATTCAGTTTAGTGGGAGGTACAATCCACAAATGGTTGGAAATCAGAGAACTGAGTTCTAGCAAAGTTCCTTGCCAAGATAAGTTTCTCTCTCTCCAAAAGCAACTTTAAGTCAGATTGTATAATTCAAACAAAAAAAGGTAATGAAGTGGCACAGAGATGAAGTGGAAGGAAGAATGGACTGAACCACATCAGACTACAGGCAGAGGATCACATTTTTAGTGTTCTACTATGTTAAAACAGCAAGTAGAAAACTAGCAAAACAAACCGAAAGGTTCTGCCTTGTCTCTTTGATTTCAGTGCTAGATTTCCATTTCCAGGAAGGCTTTTACACAAAGGAACATTCAAAGCAAGACTCCACCACCAGCAGTTTGAACTGGTACAACCCATTCTACTACTCAGGATTCTGATCATCTCATTACCCTACATATATGAACATGGCTTTATTTGGAATCCTTTTGTTCCACCCCCTACAAGACTGTCCACAAAAAGGAAGATGTAAACAAAAAGGAAGAAATGTGCTTCCAAACCCATTACTCACCCCCCCCCATCCTTGATTATTGAAAAATGCTAAGAGACCCTGGGGGGAAAAGAGGCTGCACTGTGTTCAATAAGGACGCTGTCACAAAATCACTTCCTCTGGAGAAAAAAATATTTCTGAAACTAGACAGGCCACAACAAGAGGAAAAGAAAATGTATGCATGGAAAAGTGTGCACAGATCAAAGGAGATGCAACGTTCCACCAAATACTCCAAACACAAACAATAGAACTCAGTCCTAAGCAGGCACAATCATCCCTGGGTAGGATACACCTGACAAAGACTTCCAGCCGTTGTTTTTTTTTTAATGTTCCCACATTAGTACGCTAAACTGACAGCTCCTCCCTTTCATTTCTTTCTTCCCTACCCTTCAGCCATCCGTTTACAAGATTCCATGAATGCATAACTGTCCAACTTCTCTAATCACCGTCACCATCTACAACCAGTTGTACTTCTACCTGCCACGGGTCAACTCCTAATAGATAAAAATAAGGGCGGCTTTCCCCAACCTTCCTCAAGCTCCTCCAAGACACAGCCCAAGTTTTCCTCTACGCCTTTCTCCCTGCAGCCAGTTGTTCCTTAGTTACCACCTCTTACAATAGCTACTCCTGATAAGGCACCGGCTTTCCTCTACCCACATCATCCCTTCTCAGCCTCGACGAGATCGCCTTTCCCAAGCCGACCTAAACCTCCAGCGTCTCTCTCCCCTGCACCGTGCCACCCTCTGCCACCTCGCCATCCTACTCCCCACTTTACACTACCCCTTTCGTCGTTGTCCCCTCCCGGCCCCCGTACACCCGGCTCCTCTTCCTCCTCACCTGAAAGGGGGGGCTCCAACCCAGCTGCTTCACTGTGGGGAGGGCCCCCCCGGCCCAGTCACTGGGAGGGGGGTGGGGGGCGCTGGAGGGGGACTCAATGGCTCCGCAACGGCGGCTCCATCAGCAGCGCCTTCACCTGAGGAGGGACCGAGCCCCCCTCCCCGAACCACTTCCGGTCCCTCTGCTAGGAGACAGGCACTGGGAGACGAGCGTCGAGAGGGTCGCGCGGTCGGAGAAAGAGCCCAGGGCATCGTTCCGTCAGAGGTGGGAGAGTGCGAGCGCCGAACATATCGAACACCGTCCAGGCGTCTCGTTCCATTGGGAAGAGGGGGAAAGGTTGAGAACCGAGCGGGTCGATTGCAAGAAGGGGCGTCGTAGCCGAAGCGGTGTGGGAGAAGCGGCGACTGTACGGAGACTCCCGAATTACAGGAGCCATGCGAGTGCCTGGCGTATCGATTACTATCATAAGAAGCGTCGGCGTCTCGGGCTATGAGAGAGAGCAGACAGGACGGTGGGACCTCGAGAGCATCGACACCGCCCGAACAGAAAAGGGGACGGGGCGTGTCTGGGCGATGAACATTCGATTAATAGTTGAGTGTTTGTACGAACTGTGATTTTTTTCAGTTCCTAAGGGAACTAACTGGCAAACAATACATCCAGCCAGATCTGTATTTTCTGTATTGCTGAATGGCAAACCGATCACTGATTCTAGTGGTGTCCCTTTGAACAGCTGTAGAATCGAGCAACGTAACTGAAAAAAAACTAGATAGTACCAGAACTGAGACATACTAATCAGTATTAACAATCGGCTCATCTCAGCTAAAGAAGTGTTTTAATCGTGTTTGCAAAAAACAACACAGCTCTAAAGCTATATTAAGACAATGTGTTCAGCTCTCTTTTTAAAAACAAAACAAAACTGTATTCATTCTCTACACACACACCCCGAAAGCAATTTTATTAAGACGCAAATCCCACTGGTATCAATGGAACTTCCTTCCAAGTAAGTATGTTTAGGATTTTCTCTTAGATTACAGCCCGCCCGTATGCATGGTTACTCGTAAAAAAATTCCAGTGAACTCGAGAGTTTACACCTACAAAAATCCAAAGGACTTTAGCTTTAACCCATAATCGACGTAGTGGGGGGCAAGCTTCAAGCGTCCCACAACAGGGGCGGCCAAGTGGGCTCGCCTCTTTCCATTGGAGACGCTGCTGGCTGACAGTGGCTTGAACGAAAAAACGCAAGGTGGACATCTTAAATACTATTTTCTATGTTTCACAAACGGCCAACAGACAGTTTATCTTCTCTCCATTTAATGCAGATACTAACTAGCATCCTTAGCTGAGTTACACCCTTTGAAGTAATTTTGAGCAGGATTGGAAAACCTTTTTAAATTTCAACGCATTGCACCTGCTTTTACTACCACTTCTACCTTTAGCTCACTGGTAGAAGATGCGTGGCTTCAGAATGAGGCTGCCAGCCGTCCTGACAACACTTAAATGTGTGGAAAGGAGAAGTTGAAGTTTTTTCTCAACATAGAGGAAAGCAACATCACCTGGATAAATAACATCTTTATTAAAGGGATACACCATTTCCCCCACCCCACCCAAATTGGTAATCCTACTTCAGAAGGCTTGAATTCAAATTCCTCCCTAACCCTAGACACTACACAGACTGAAAACAGCTAGGACATAATTCACAGGATTGTTGAAAGGATAGACAAGGTATTGACACAAAGCACTTCACAGTAGTGCTGTGATTAAAAATGAATTTACACTTCCATTTCCTGTGCAGACAATTTTGATTTAGAAATCTCTTTGAAGCAAGCAGCCTTATAATAGGAACACATTAAATTTTACATTTGGTGGGTCGCACCGCATATGCACTAATGTGGTTTCCCCTGGATTTTACAAGCAGATGATTTAGCTAATTAAAGCCCTTTCTCCCACATGTAAATAGGACAGAGTCCACCTTGAAGTGATCCAAATTAGGTCTGGCACTGAGTCTTTTGTTTGATCTAGATGCAAAATGCACATCAAAACACCACACACTATCTAATGTTGGTCAGTGAACAAAATCACTGTTGTCCTCAAACTGAGTCATACCACCCCTCCCTTATCTGCAGTGATATTATTGCTTTCATGACAACAAACACTTGGGTGTTAACCATTTGTCCATTCCCCAAAATGTTAAGGGTGAAAGCGGCCCAAAACGAGAGTTGCTTAGGTCTTCTTCAGTGGCTCACCACAGAATGTAAGACAGCTAATATTACATTCAAATGAAGGAGAAGAGAACCATGGATGCTGCCCTGAGGGAAAGATATGTTGGAAAAGGCAATGGCTGGTGTACAAAGAAGACACTGCAGGGGGCAGCAAGAAGACAATTAGATAGGATCATGAGGACAGCACCTTCTCTCTCCTTTTAAGTGTCATTCCTTGTCTGTCTCCAGATTACTCCTCTTAGGGCAATTTCCCCTTTTTTCCGGAAGTGCCACTCTCAGTCTCCCCTGTCTCTCAGCTAGAGATATAATTAGGAACCTACCTCTCTCTCTCTCCTCTTTCCTATCAAGTATGTCAGTTCCTAAATAAACCCTTATCTACTCTTTAATCAGGTTGTGCACCTTTGCTGTGTTACTCTGCCAACAACAAAAACATGTGAACTAGTTTTGCACAAAAAAGAGGGCCTGATTTGGGGCTTTCATAGAGTAGATGCTAGCAAGCTAGGATGAGGCTTG
>NW_015164257.1:318010-318182 GCF_001447785.1 Gekko japonicus
TTAAGAGCACAGACTCTAATTTGGGAGAACTAAGTTTGATTCCCCACTCCTCCACATGCAGCTGCTGGTATGACCTTGGGTCAGTTACAAGTTCTTTTGGAGCTGTTCTCTCAAGAGCAGTTCTCTCAGAGCCCCACTTACTTCACAGGCAGTGTTCCCTCTAAGCTGAATT
>NW_015164257.1:318959-325865 GCF_001447785.1 Gekko japonicus
CTTTGAATTTAGATACCATTTGATAACAACCACGGAACATTTTTTCCTTCTTTTTGAACTCCTTGCCAAGATGTTATTTTTCCTTATCTACCCATCATGGGCTCATAAAGTATATGATCAAATTTCTTTCTTGTAGTGCTGTCACAATATATGTCAACTGGGGATGTCAATGGCGAGGCTGATGGACTGATTCTATTTTTACATTGAAACCATATTCTTAATACTCCACCCCTCAGAATGTGATTGCCATCGTATCTTTCAATATTTTTCAATGACTTCTTGGCCATAAATAATTGTGGATTCCTTCTTTAGTATTAATTGTTTCCACGTTAATGTTCCTTCTATTTGGGTTTATAATCCAATCTGAAAGTCAGACTAGTGCAGCTGCTTGGTGGTACCATTTGGTATTTGGTACAGCTAAACCTCCTTCTCCCACCCATCCTGTAATACTTTAAATCTTATTCTTAGATTCGTTCCATTCCACACACAGTTATTTATAATTTTCTGCCATTTTAAAAAAATCATTTCATCTATATACATCAGTAACATTTGAAACAGAAAAGTCTACTTTAGTAATATATTCATTTTAGCAGCAGAAATTCTTCCTGACCACGAATTTTTTGGAGTATATGTATATAACAGGACAAAGTGAAAACTTATATAAAGACAATCCCCAAAAAGTTTGGAAGAACATTACTGAGGATTTACAAAAATGGGGAAGACTCTTGCTTTTTTCTATTGCTACAGACTAACACAACTACCTATCTTGATCTGTTACAGTAGACTGTGACCCATGGGTCTTCAACCGTATTAAACCTGTGGATACTTTTGCAGCGTTGTGAAAAGTAGCAGGCACCACCTCAAAATGGCTGCTTTGGGGACCACAGCTGTTCACAACCAGTTGAAAGGCTCATAACCCAGTTCAGATGTAAAGATGATGCCTCTTGGGTTCTTCCAAAGCACATTCTACACCGTGGAAGTAGGCAAAAGATGGAAACATCTCCCTGTTTTGTGGAAGATGCAATTCTGTTTCAGTTTCAAAGGGGAGGCTTTGTTCCCCTGCACAGCCTTCAGGAGAGAGGTCCCTAATATTTTCAAGCCTGTGGGCACTTCTGGACCTCTTGACACAGGGTGGTTGGTGCAACTGCAAAATGGCTACCAAAGGGGGCAGAGCCAACCACAAAGTATCAAAGAGTGAGGTTATGCATCACTCAAAGTAACCCTTCAGCATTTCAGGCGGAAGCTCTGCTTAACAGAATGCCTTTTCAAGTGAGCATATTTTGTAAGATCTTTTTTTGCATATACACAATGTAACACAGTGAAGATCCTTGTGCTATGATGGCAGCTGTTGCTGAAGCAGCTTTTAAAAACACTGTGCAGCCAATAAGCTCTTCAGCGGCCCAGCTGGGCCACACCCGTTTTCTAAGAACACTTGGCAAGTACCAGGAAGTGTAACTAGGCACCAGGTTGGCGACTCCCGCTTTAAGAGCTCTGTGTCCAAGCTGAGGGGCCATGGCTGCAAGATTGTGCCTCATAGAGAGTGCCTCAAAGTCCCATTTTTGTCTTAAATACACTTTGCAGAAAGAAAGAAAGTTCCCCTGAAATTAATCTGACACACTTTCAATTAAAAGTACGTCAGACACCTTTTGAGGTGAAAAACAAGGGAAAAAAATAGTCAAAACTTAGCACAAAAGTCACATTTTACTACCATTTCATATATGCCATTTAATTTAAAAAAGTACTCCATGGGGCTCTGTTGGCTAAGGAGACCCCATTTCAGCCTGGCTAATTCATCCTGACCCTGATTTTCATACCTGAATTCGAACTGGAAAACAGAAGCTACAGAAAAAGGAAAGGAGGAAGCAGTACAGAAAGAAGAGTGGTGAGTCAAAAGAGTGGAAGAGTCAAAACTTAGCACAAAGTCACATTTTACTACCACTTCATATATGCCATTTAATTTAAAAAAGGACTCCATGGGGCTCTGTTGGCTAAGGAGACCCCATTTCAGCCTGGCTAATTCATCCTGACCCTGATTTTCATACCTGAATTCGAACTGGAAAACAGAAGCTACAGAAAGAGGAAAGGAGAAAGCAGTACAGAAAGAAGAGTGGTGAGAACAAAAACGGGAGACATAAAATCTGAACAACATCTAGACCTTCCATTATGTTGGATATTGTAACTGCATGCAAGAGGATCTGGGAGGGAAAGGGTTAAGAGAATTCTCTCACTCAGGTATCACTTGGCAGTTGGCCCCACCCTCTTGAGACTCTTTAGCAAAATTGCCTTCTGTTTTTATCTTATATAGGACTTCTCCTATCTCTTGTCTGGAGCTGTAGCGAATTAACCTTTTTGATTAATCTCATCACAATAAGTTAAATGTACCTACATAAATATATCATTTAAGATATGCTTCCATTTTTGTAAATAAATTTCTTTCTCTTATTACCATTGGAGTCAAATCATCTTTGTAATTTGTTTGAACAGGACTTTTCCCTTAACCGGGAAACGTGGAGGATCGGGGATACTGTGACAAAGCTTCTGTGCTTCCAAGTCAATTTTTTTTTTTAATATTATGTACAAGCTACTAGAAAAATAGATTCTTGCTCTCTCCAAGGTAACAGTTGGGGGTTACATCACAACACCCAGTTTCCTGTCATTGGAGGGGATTAAAGGCAGTTTTTCTCATGCAATACATACATTTTAAGTCCAACTTGAGTCTAATAAATTCCCTCTCATACTAGCTTCTGCAGTGAGCTAGACTTTCCCAGAACACACACATTCACACCCTCTGGATATAGTATCTATCCAAGCTTATTTCTGCATGGATAACAAATGTACTTTTAAGTATAACCAAGTTCGTTGACTCTCCCTCTTCCTTGGGACCATTTGTAACAGTATTTCTGTAACAGGGTTTTTGTTAATTCCCCTTCTGGAACTGCTGGAGAATGTCAAGTTCTATTGTATAAGAGATGGGGAAAGTAAGAGCTGTTAAACTGTTAAAAGCAGAGCAGCAGGGACAGTTACATATCACCATTGTCTATTTCTGGGTGCATCCAATATCTGACTTACTACAATGTGTTTTCTATCTGCAAAACAGCCCTTAAAAGTGTGCTACCAGAAACAGACAAAAACGAGTGTGGGCCCACAAGACTCGTGGGGGGATTCTCCCCCCCCTTTCTCACTGGGCCCAATGAGACTCCCAGGCTGTGCTGCTGGACCCAGTGCATCTCCTGGGTTCCTCTGACAACCACTGGAGGTATGTCCATTCTCTGCAATTGCACAGAGAATGCTATTTTACTTTGGGGGGGATTAACACCCCCCTATGTATTTTTTTTTTAAGATTTCAAAGTGGAAGAGATGCAACTCCAGTGCCCTGGGAAGATGGAAAGGGAGCATGCCAGTGAGCCAAAAAGCAAATCCTTGCAACTAGAGAAAGAAGGTACATTACCAAAATGGTCGGCAGGCATTAAGAAAGCAAAGTGGTTCAAGACAAAGCAGATTCCAACATGGTCTCTGTTTCCTTGTAGCTAGATGAAGCATATCTCCCACCATACCCTGGAGTAAATTTTTAAAAAGATGAAAGCTCTCCCTCATGCAAATGTCAAAGCTTGGCAAATGTAAGGAGGCTACTTATAAGTGCAGGAGTGTGGGGTAGGATTACATTGCAGATCCAGAATGTCCACTTTCTAAATTCTCAAATTTTACATCACTTGATGTTTGGGGGCAGAGCTGGAAGAGTCACCTATCCCTTGCACAGCAAAACTCTCCCACAGCCTTCTCCAACCCCACAGTGATAACTGCCCCAGAGGGCTACGGTGCCAGCATTCTAGTACGTTGGCAGCAAGCTCCTGATAAGCTCTAGGACATCTCCCCAGCTGTCTACTTCATTCTCACATGTGTCCATAGTGGGAAAGCAACCTTGTGTGAGAATTGCTAGTGCCACCTGGAAGAGGTACAGGCTGCAAAGTGGAAGAGATGCAACTCCTGTGCCCTGGGAAGATAGAAAGGGAGCATGTCAATGAGCCAAAAAGCAAATCCTTGAAACTAGAGAAAGAAGGTACATTACCGAAATGGTCGGGAGCAGGCAGGCATTAAGAAAGCAAAGTGTTCAAGACAAAGCAGATTCCAACATGGTCTGGAAACAAAATTTAAGCTCCCCAGATAGTAATGAGCAGCAGGTTGAGTTGCATGGGGGTAATGTTTGAGGAAACAAAAACAGGGGTCATCCTCCCGCCCCCAGCCTCCTGCTCCACATGCCTCAGCGTCCTGGAACAGCATCCATACAAGATTAGAAGCTGCTCTGAACAGCATTTGAAATCCTACCAAGGACTAGACCCAACCAATACATTTCCTTTGGAGCAGCCTTCCTGAAGTTAACTGCCACCACCATTCTGTATGCAAAGGCTGGAATGGATACCCTGTCTCTTTAAGAGTTGCTGCCAGATTCTGTCTTTAAAATGTATAGGTGCTCTGCCTTTTGCATCCGGTACATGTGGCTGCTGAGCAGTGAGAATGGCAGGAAATACTGTAACCATGAGAAAGCACAATCTGACCCAAGATGGAGCATACGATCCAGTAGACAAGGAAGGCACAGTGTTCTTTCAAGGCACCAGAAGTTTCCCTAAAGGGCATAGGATAGAGGTAGTGAAAGAGTCTTCCATAACTGGAATGGGAGCATACACAGACACTGGCCAGACTTGTAGGATAATCCTATGTAGTTAAATCCAGTCTGAACCAACAAATCGGTGGGTTTAGACTGAGGTAACTTTGCATAAAGTTGCACTGTGTGGGAAAAGGGAGAATTTGTACAGTTTCTCCACTGCAGCTCCAGAATAAAATCCTCCCTTATAGGGAGGATCATAGGCACACCTTGCCCTATATGGAACTTGGCATCACGAAGGTAGCTGAGAACTCAAACCCCTTTCAGAAGGGGGGAAAGTGTGGACAGGGAGAAACTTGCCAGTGTTATGGGGAAATGAACATTCATATTTTTAGCAGCCTCACTATGTGACAATACAGCAATGCAGAATGAAAAACACAATGCAAAACCCTCCCAAAACAGAATCCTAAATTGAAAGTGCATCCAACAAGCAGTTCCAATATGCTATTAGAAAGACTTCTTGACGTCGCGAAAAAAGGCCACTGTGAAATTTCCGAGACAAGTAGGGATACCTATTGCAGTTAAGTTGCAAGGCGACCCTCTGAGCCCACCATACGCCTTTAGAAGCAGTCCAAAGATGGCGGATTGCTACTGTGGTAAGCTGAAGCCAATGCGTAGCAAGAAAGGAGGCACTGGGATCCTAAGACCCCACTGAAGACCTCCACTCATGTTCTGTGCCTGTTTAAGGGACCTTGATAGCCGAAGGAAAACAATCCAGAGCTGATCCCCCCCTTAGTCCTCCCCAACAGAGACGTGCACCCGATGCCACGCATTGTTGAGCACTCCCAAAATGTTCCAGATGGGTCCCACTGAGTCGGGTTGCTCGTTGTAGCTGGTGTCCACAGCCTTACAGACAATGTTCAGCTCCTTGGTACCGGGAGGCACACAGGCCTTCAGCTGCCACAGCTTCCACGCCCAGGCTCGGCCAGGTGACTGTGCCTCCCCGGTTAGCTTTGCCTCGTGCCAGCTCTTCCCGCCGTCCAGCGAGACATCCACACGGATAACACCTCGCCCACCTCCACTCCATGCGTAGCCTTTCACTGTGAGTTCTCCAGGGGGCACAAGGGCGTTAGGGGAAGGCTCAGTGATGGCTGACTGGACTGGCATCTCTTGAATGGCAGGGGCCTTGGAAAAGTCCACGTTGTCCCAAGTCACGGCGGGAGAGAATCCTTTATAATCCTTCTGCTGCCAGTGACTCTGGCTTTCCTCTGGACCCACTGAAATTCGGGCCAGCCACTTGACATTTCGAGCGCCCACAATACCTGGCACGACTACTCGGAGAGGGAACCCATGATCGCGCGGCAACTCCTCTCCATTCATCTCATAAGCCAGGAGGACATCCCCTTTGGGGTCCATCGCTTTCTCAAAAGGGATGGAGGCGCCGTAAACAGTGCCATTCTGATCTTTGTCCAGGCCTTCAAAGCTGACATGGCCGTCATCACCTTGCTTGTACCCAGCATGCACCAGGACATCCCGAAGGCGGACGCCACTCCAGCACGCCGTGCTGATAGCCCCAATGTTCCAACCTAGCCGGTTGGTGTTCCGGAGAGCATTCATCTCTGCACGGCGATTGCCAGCACACTGCACTGTGGCAGTCACTTTGTGCTTAGGAAACTTGCTTTTCAAGTCCTGCAGAGAAAGAGAAAGCGCACGGCCACGGATACCCTGTACATACAGCCGGTAGGTAGCAGGGTCCACTGTTGGGACCGGAAGGTGGTTGCGTTTGAAGAAGAGTGGGTTGGGAGTCAGAAAGTTCTCAGCAAGCAGCTCTGAAGGAGGTTCTGCATTGAAGGGCTTTAAAGTGTTGACTTTAAGGCCAGGGTGTCGCGGAGGGTCCCCCCCGTAAGGATCTCCTGGGGTTGGCAGGGGAGGCTCCTCTGGACTCAGCTCCCCCACTTTGTACCCTTGAAGAAGCTCCAGCACGTGTTCCTGTTTATGCATAGCATAGAGAGCCCAAAAAGGTTCCAGAGCACCTCCAGCTGCCAGGAGGATCTTGCTTTTCCCCCCAGGATGCAACTCTAAGAAATCTGTAACATCGAACACATCGCTACCGTAGGTCACCCACACTCGGTCACCCTCGCTGTGGTGGCGAGCCACTTCCTGCCGTGTGAAGACAGGAAATGGAGGGCCAGGGGTGGACTCTGGGGGGTCAATCTCAGCAGCCTGCAAATAAATAAGAAAAAAAAAGGCATTGTGACAGGTAAAAGAGGAAGAACCACCTAGAAATCCACACATGAACACACACA
>NW_015164258.1:0-1581 GCF_001447785.1 Gekko japonicus
GGGGGGGGTGCCTTGAAAGTCTGAGCCCTCCTCTGCATAAAAGTCTCCTTGCAACTAGAAAACTGGCATTCCAGGGAAAAGGTTGGCCGGACGCGATCTCACCTCAACATCTGGGAAGCGCAGTGCTCCCGTGGCGAACCCGTGGCTCCCCGCCGAAGGTGCGGAGTTAAAAACTAGTACCTACGAGGTACTAGTTTTCGGAAACCACGGGGCAAGGGCGGGCGTCTGACCGCATTTCCGGTGGACTTCCGTGGCATCCGGCGCTCGCCCATGTCCCGTTGCAAAGAAGGGGGTTTTTTTTCAAGTCTCCACAGGATGCGCACAAGCACCCAACGGAGCATGCGCACAAACAGGAAGCGGCGTTTGCCACAGGAGCTGCGCAGTGCGAGTGCCGGTTTGAACGCTCCGTGCTGCTTATTTGCCGCGCTACACACTACCCGTCTGATCTGCACCTGACGCGTACCCACAGGACCTCCAAAGGACTTCAGACTGCCGCGCGTTATTTTCCTCCGGGGCAATTAGCCACGCCTTCTCCCTGCATTTTCAGGCCCGTGTGACCGGGGCCAATTATTCCTTATTTCATTTCTTTACCTGTCCAGTTTGCACTGTGAGTCTTGTGTTTGCATTGCATGCATGAATGTTTTACAGTATGTACTCTGTTTGGCATCTTCTAAAATGTGCACAATGTCCATTTTTTTTCTCTATAAGGCTTCTACACAAGGGTCTAAATTGCACAATGCAAGCTCTGTTCGTATGTTACGTAGGGATGCCAAATTCCAGGTTGGACCTGGGCATCCCACGGAATTCCAGCTCATCTCCAGACTAGAGAGATCAGTTCCCCTGGAGAAAATGGCTGCCTTAGAGGGTGGGCTCTCTGGCATTGTACCCAACCGAGGTCCCTGTCCTCCTCAGGCTCCACCCCCAAATCTCCAGGAGTTAACCAACCCGGAGCTGGCAACCCTACCCCCCACCCCCACTGGTGTCTGGGGAGACCTGGCAACCTACATTATAATCTGTCTACACTTGGTTCTTCTTTGTATGTGCTTTGTGTGATTCTCATATTTCATTCAACGCATGTACAGAGGATGTGTGGTTGAAACCCAGCATTTGTCCAGGTACCGGTCTCCGGTGTCATTTGTAAAGTGAACACACATTGGCTCTTTCTTACGAGCAGATTATGCATGTCCATGTAGGATGTATGTGCATTCACTGTAATACATGAATAGGACTTAATTGTCCCAGACTATATTCCTGGATTTGGACAAAAGATATTTTCTGACCTTGTTCTTGGTACTTGACTTCCCAGTAAGCTGGGGGCTGGGGATGGTTCAGACCAGAACTGAAATGTGTGGGGAGAGAGGGTTTATGTCTTTGCCACCCCAGGGCTATTTACCAGGAGGAGGCAGAAAAAGAGAGACCATCAGTACACTATAAGTATCCCCAGAGGTCATTTCAGGGGGGATCGCAGTTCCCCCGGGTGAGGTGCAGGGGGCGGAGCACACGATGAAGCCCCGCCCCCTGCTTCCGGCCGCCCCCTGCTTCCGGCCTCATTCTGTTGCAGAAGGAGGAAGAAGCAGGAGG
>NW_015164258.1:2359-2474 GCF_001447785.1 Gekko japonicus
TTGATGGTTGTCTGTGAAACTAAACTCTGCCCTTCTCAGGTTCCACCCTGAAAATCTTCAGGTATTTCCCGACTCGAAGCTGGCAACCCTTTTAACTTTGTGTTAATTAAAAAGA
>NW_015164258.1:2946-17092 GCF_001447785.1 Gekko japonicus
GCAGTTCCCCCGGGTGAGGTGCAGGGGGCGGAGCACACGATGAAGCCCCGCCCCCTGCTTCCGGCCGCCCCCTGCTTCCGGCCTCATTCTGTTGCAGAAGGAGGAAGAAGCAGGAGGGTAAGTTGGCGTCCTCCCCCTCTGCCTGGCCGAGGCCACTCCACGTGGCCTTCGCAAGGACTCCCAGCCCCATCCAGGAGCTTCCCCAAGGTAGCTGTGTTAGTCTGTTGCTGCGAAATAGTCCAAGAGTTCAAATAGCACCTTTAAGGCTAACAAATAGCACCTTTAAGACTAACCTTTAAGACTAAGACTAACTGAGTGGTGGGTGTGGCCTTATGACACACTTCTGGTGATGTCAGGGGTGTGTGGCCTCATGACACACTTCCAGTGATGTCAGGGGGTGTGGCATATGCTAATGAGTTATGCTAATAAGTTCCCCTAGCTCTTTTTCTATGAAACGACCCCTGAGTATCCCCAGTGGGGCAAATAGCACCTCTGTGCTGTTTCAGGTTGGGAAAAGTTACAGAGAGGGAAGGCATTAAAGCCCCTCTCCTTTTGCGCTAGGGTCCCAGTCCAAATCGAAACCTGCATGCCGGTCTGGGAATCACGTTCTGGGCACACATCTGTCATGTAGGCAAGTCCTAAGGACTGGTGGGAGAATGCCCCAGGTGGGGTTGTGTACCCACACAAAAGCAGAGGAAGTTCTTGGTACCTTTCGGAGTGGCTGCAGAGTCCCGTAGGAAAGCAAGCCTTGTGCACTGGAGGCCCTGGGACTTCCAGGCAGGCGCTGCCTTTTTGCAGAGAGACGGGTCAGTGGATGCAGCTGTTCCTCCACCTGTCATTGGCCAACGAGCTGCGAAACGCTTTTCTGCTCTGTGACAAGTCCGGGCCGAGGGATTTGCGGTGGCAGCTGTAGCAGAAGCCACAAGTGCCGGGCTGTTTGAAGCCCTTGCCGGTGCCGTGCTCGGAGGTCAAGCCTCCATCTGCAGCTCAGCCTCCTCTTTGACTCTCCGGACCATCCGGCAGGCAATTAAGCCAGTCACCTTTAATTACCCATCAGCAGGGCCGCCATGTCCTCTGACCTTTAAAAAAAAGCTTAATTGGGGGAGCGAAGTTAGCTCTGGTTTGACGTGCCAAGAAGAGCTGGAACAGGCAGCCTATATAAATTTATGTACATTAAGACAATTGGCACAGTTTCCCCATTCTCCGCATAATGCGTTCTGCTTTGCCAGTTGTGACACTGGAACATGGTTTGCTCAGAGATCTGAATCATTCAGAGACACAATGGGCAGCCTCCCTTGGGAGCAAGCAGTTCCACTGTGTTTGGGCATGACGCGTGATTCCTTCCACATACATGGACACCCAGACTTCAGTTGCTTCCACTGCAGTCACATTAGAATTTTCCATTCCCAGAGGAAGCAAAATGGAAGGAAGCACACCAAGAGAAGTAACTCTGACAGAGGCACAGCAGCCACCCTCTCTGGGGTAAGAAGCGTTGGGGCTTATGGGAACCTTGGGATAATTTAACCAATGAAGTTCTCACAGCATCGCAGCCATTCTCTCTTGCTGCCCTCATTCGGGGAATTCTGAGCTTGAAACTGGAATATTGTAAAGATTGAAGGGATACTGGCCTTTGGGCCATAAAGCACATTCCCTGCTGTGCCTGGCACCAGAACCCAGACAGCCTTGAGTATATTAAATTTCCTTTTGTTTCGGGGTGGTGCTAAGTCAAAATGGCCCCATATCCAGGACCATAACCAGGATTTTGTGTCTTGTGGGGCAGAATTTTTTATATTGTGGCTGAAGCTCTCGGTGCAGAAAGAAAAGCTAGAATTCTGAAGGTTATGACTCAGATACTCTTCTCTCTCTCAGTCTTCTCAAGCTGTCTATTCTACATAGGTGTTCTTGTGCTAGCAATCACCCTTAGCCTATTAACCATTTCACCAAAATAAAGCTGTTACTAGGATAGATCTCTAAATGGCAAGCTGTTGATGACTTTAGATGACAGTTCTCAGCTGCTGCAAGTGAATCCTGCCAGCCTTAGCAACAGTTCTGATAAGAAGCCGGCAGTTGGGGGTGATGACTTCTCTAGTCAAGAAAGCTAGCACTTAGGCAGGGAAACTCTCTTAAAGGAGACCAGTTTCTTGACACAGAGTTAGAAGGGGTCCTAGAGGTCACCTACTCCAACCCCCTTGCTCAGTGTGGGAATTAGTCAACGACAACACCCCACTCTGCTTAAAGGAGCACATTCCTTTTAAAAAAACATTTTTAAATGATTGAAAAAAGCATTAACAGGAGAAATTCTTGTGGGGCTGTGCCTTTTAAGAAAGGGGCGGAGCCCCGAAAAGCTCCACCATGGCTACGAGCCTGCCCATACCCTATTGAGAGGATATGAAATTGGAGGGAGGCATGTTGATGGTTTGAAAGGGCTGCCAATAGGGACAAAGTGTTCTGCCCACTGACAGCCACTGCTGCCTCTTCCTGTTTGCCTTGTTTTGGTGGCTGTGGCGCTCACACGACCTCTGTTGCTGAGCACCATTTTGCTTTTTATTTATAACGAGATCCCAGAGTGAGGGCAGGAAGCTCCTCTGATGCAGCTTCCTGACAATGCCATAGAACGAAGGGGCGACATGAGAGCTGAAAGGAGAAAATAAAAAGACCGCACCAGTCACTAAGAGATAAAAAATAGGCCTAGGTGCAAATAAGCATTATATTTATACATATAAATGTATATATCATATTTATACATATAAAAAGGACCGCACCAGTCACTAAGATTAAAAACAGGCCAAGGCCAATGGTGGAAGTCAGCATTATATTTTATTGTGTGCATGTTAAGTGCCATCAAGTGGCTTCTGACTTAGGGTTGTCAGCGGTGTTCCCTCTAAGCTGAGTTAGTGTGAGCTAACTCAGTTTTTTAGCCTCCGGCTCACACATTTTTGTCTTAGCTCAGGAAGGTCCAGAGCAAACTAATTTATGTAGTGGCCAAATCACTCACTCACAGCTTTAATGCCAGTAGCTCACCAAGTAGAATTTTTGCTCACAGGACTCCACAGCTTAGAGGGAGCATTGGTTGCCAGGTCCCCCCCCCAGTGCGTAGGACATGCCCCAGTGCTCCCCCACCCCGGTGCCAGCCAGCTGGCCGGTGGGGGATAATTACCACCCCAAACAGGCAAGAACCTGGAAATAAACACGACGTGCCAGCGTCACCCGGAAGTGATGTAGGCATGTTGGAGGCGATGCTTTGGTTTGGGGGCAAAACTCTGTGGTAGAATTAGTTTCAAACCATAGGGTGACATAGACACATTGCGTTTACTTCTAGCTCCTGGGTGACGTAGGCATGTCGTGTTGTTCAGCCTCCCAGTAATTTCCCCCACCCACCACCCACCTGGGAGTCCTAGGGAGCTGGCAACCCTTCTTCCGACTTAACAGCGACCCTGTTTTATTACTCAGCTGAAAATTCCCCACACGTTTCATTAACAGGCTTCTTCGGGGGAGTCCATTAGCCTTCTGAAAGACTAACAGATTCCGCTGAAGAAGCCTGTCGGTAAAACACATAGGAAATTTTTAGCTTCAGTATTTAAAAAAAAAATTCTCGCCTTGGCCTATTTTTTTGATCTCTGTGTAACAGCTGAAGCCACACAGCAGTGTGAGGGCAGGAAGCCATGTTTCCTGCCCTCACTCTGGTGCCTCGTGGGTAAAAAAAAAATGGCTTCCCACGGGGGAGGGAGGGGAGACGGTGATCCCCACCAGTGTTCCCTCTAAGCTGAGTTAGTGTGAGACAGCTCACCATTTTGTAGTCTCTGGCTCACACATTTTTGTCTTGAACCCTTCTTCCGACTTAACAGCGACCCTATTTTATTACTCAGCTGAAAATTCCCCACAAGTTTCATTAACAGGCTTCTTCGGGGGAGCCTATTAGTCTTCTGAAAGACTTACAGATTCCTCTGAAGAAGCCTGTCGGTAAAACACGTAGGAAATTTTTAGCTGAAGTATTTAAAAAAAAATTCTCGCCTTGGCCTATTTTTTTGATCTCTGTGTAACAGCTGAAGCCACACAGCAGTGTGAGGGCAGGAAGCCATGTTTCCTGCCCTCACTCTGGTGCCTCGTGGGTAAAAAAAAAATGGCTTCCCACGGGGGAGGGAGGGGAGACGGTGATCACCACCAGTGTTCCCTCTAAGCTGAGTTAGTGTGAGACAGCTCACCATTTTGTAGTCTCTGGCTCACACATTTTTGTCTTGGCTCAGGAAGGACGGCTCCAGAGCAAACTGATTTATGCAGCAGCTAAATCACTAACTCACAACTTTAATGCCAGGAGCTCACAAAGTGGAATTTTTGCTCACAAGACTCCACAGCTTAGAGGGAGCATTGATCACCACTGCCCCCAGAAGCATGTGGAAAAGCAGTGGGAAGGGTAAACAGGGAGAAATCTTCTGCGACCTCCTACCATCCCTCCTCCAGTTCCATTCTGAAAAGCGGAATAAAGAACTTTCCTCAGAGTTCTGCTTCAGACATCTGGTGACTTTCCTTGAAGCGTCCAAGGATGGTCTGTTGAGCACGGGGTGGGGAGGGGGGGGACGAAGGACTACGCATACGGAACGGGGAGACCACAGCCTCACCTGCGCTTAGAGATAAACAAGCTTTTATTGCCCTTCCGCGGCTCCGGCGGGAATTCATTAATTAATGCTCCAACTAATGGCTTTTCTCAATTGGGCCCTCGAGCCTCCCGCAGGCAAACTATTAACCAGCCCCCGACCTGTGGCGTCAAAAGATAACCGGATCGGGCTCTGCCACGCAAACCAAATTAAAAGGAGCGGATTGCTAGAAAGGGTCCCTGGCTTTATCGCTTTGGGCCTAAATCAGCAGTGTTGACCATTGTGTGCTTGTGCGTATGGGGGGGGGGCACTAATTGCTGTTCTTGGCAGCTGCTGTTTGTTCCTGGGGTGCCAGCCCCCCAAATCCCCCCAGAGTCGAGTGTTGATGCTCGGCTGGCTCATTCCTCCATCAAATACCGCCAGTCCCTCTCTCCCTGCTGGTAATCAGAGGGCTCAGCATGAAGCTGTTCCTGGTAGATAACCAGCAGAGAGAGAGAGAGAACCTACATTTCCAGCAAGTGAAGTTGCTGCTTTGGGCCATATGACACATGATGAGCTTTATGTTTTTCCTGCCTTTGAAAGATAGTGAGAAAGAAAGGAAGAAACGCAGCTCTGGAAGCTTCCCGATTTAATCTGAGTCGTAGCATAGGGGAGAGGGGGATAGAGGGTATGTTGGAAGGAACCTTAGAAGTTATCTAGTCCAACTCCGTCCACTGATCACATGTAGGTACAACATATTGAGCAGATACTGCAAGGCCTCCAGTGAATAGGGATGCCAGCCTCCGGGTGCATTCAGACGGCGGGCTGAGAGTGGGTTAAACTGCTCCAGTTCTAACCGGATTATATTTGATCTAGATAATCGCAATCACACTTACCTCCCTTATCGCGCCTCACCGCGCAGTCACGTTGGTCCCCGGCGTCTACACTACCGACGCGCAGGAGCGTGCGTCGACGGGTTTTTAAAAATATTTTCCCCAGTTTGCTCATGCGCATAGGAAACTATCATGGCACATGCGCAGAACCACCAGGGCGAATCAATCCAACCCCTCCAACAAAAGACTCCCCAAACCCCGCCCTCCTCAGGCTCCACCCCCAAAATCTCAAAGTATTTCCCAGTCCAGGCCTGGCAACCCTACTGGTGAAGGAGAACCCAACTCACCACCTCCTGAGGTGAGCTGTTGAACAGCAGTTACTCTTAGGCTACCGTTACTCGAACACTCTTGGGTTAGCTGTTACTCTAATATCTAACCAGAATATTTACCCCGCAGCTTTGTTGTAGTTTGCTAATGTTGCTGTCAAGTCGCAGCTGTCTTGTGGGGATCCCACAGGTTTTTCAAGGCAAAAGACTGTCAGAGGTGGTCGGCCATTGCCTGCCTCTGCATCACGACCCTGGTATTCCCTGGTGGTCTCCCATCCAAATGCTAGCCAGGGCTGACCCTGCTTAGCTTCTGAGGTCTGACAAGACTGGTGTAGCCCCGGCTATCCAGGTCAGGGCTGAAACAGTCAAATAGTAGTCTACTATTTAACCCAAAATCCACTTCAGTGCAATTTGAATCCTTTGCCCATGGCCCTTTTTCCTTAACCTTAACCTATTACAAATTTGAATCCTTTGCCCATGGCCCTTTTCCCTTAACCTATTATATTTTTATCCTATCCTTCCTTTGAAGACAGTGCACATGAGACTCCCCTCTCCTCTTTTGTATCCTCACAGCAACCCTGCGAGGTAGGGTGCACTGAAAGAGGGTGAGTGACGGGCCCAGGGTCACCCAGTGGGATGTTATGGACCATGCCATGAAGAAGAAGAAGAGGAGGAGGAGGAGGAGATTGGATTTATACTTCGCCCTTCACTACCCGAAGGAGTCTCAGAGCGGCTTACAATCCCTTTTCCTTTCCTTCCCCACAACAGATATGCTCCTAACCACCACACCAAACTGGCTCTGAAAAGCTTCAGCTGTCCATTTCCTTGCATTAAGCCTCAGATAAAGCGTAATGAGCCCGTTTGGTGTAGTGGTGAAGTGCACGGACTCTAATCTGGGAGAACTGGGTTTGATTCCCCACTCCACCACTTGCACCTGCTGGATGACCTTGGGCAAGACATAGTTCTGATAAGAGCTGTCCTTGAAAGGGCAGTTCCTGTCAGAGCTCTCTCAGCCCCACCTACCTCACAGGGTGTCTGTTGTGAGGAGGGGGAGGGAAAGGAGTTTGTAAGCCACTCTGAGACCCCAAGTGAAGGGCAGGATATAAATCCAATCTCTTCTTCTTCTAAAGGGGCCAGACACCGTTTCCCCCTCCGGGTTGGTGGCAACCCTGTTCCTAAGGCAGAGGGCACACATTTGAGCTCCTAAAGTTGCCTTATCCCAAACCCCTTGGTCTAACAAATTCAATATTGCCTTTTCTGACTAGCAGCAGCTCTCCAGGGTCGTTGACGTCTTTTACATCACCTCCTACATGGTCGTTTTAGCTGGAGATTTCGGGGGTCTCGGTGCTGAGGCACAGCCTCTTACCAAAGATCAAGGGGGGGGAAGGTCCTGTTAACGAATGTGGGCACTGATTCCCCCTTCTTCTTAAGCAAATGCTCCATGGTTTGAGCCGTTTTCCTCCCCTCAGATAGTTGGTTTCCTTCTTCTCTTCCAGAGTCCGCACCTTTCCCAAGGAATCTCACCTGGGCCACGACACCGTCCGCGCCCTCCTGTACTACGCCCTGAAGGTGTGGAGTGACATCACGCCACTGAATTTCCACGAAGTGGCAGGCAACAATGCCGACATACAAATAGACTTCTCCAAATCGGATCACAGCGACGGATACCCCTTTGACGGCCCAGGAGGCACGGTGGCTCACGCTTTCTTCCCCGGGGAGCACCACACTGCTGGAGACACTCACTTTGACGATGATGAATATTGGACTTTTCGATCAGCAGGTATGTCAGGGTAAGAGAGCAGAAGAGAAACTCGAGGGTTCCCTCTTTTCTACTGTTGGTGGTATTGAAGGCGAAGGGGGAGCAGATGGGTAGACTGGCCTCTATGGAAGTCAGGGATTTCCGTAGGATCTTGGCCTACCTCAGGAGTTTTCTTGGCATGGGTCTGCCACCCATGGCAACAGCAGGGTTGTAGGGTGGAGCCATGAAAAAGTGGCTTTGCCTGATGCTGTGATGTCATTTCCAGGAGAGAGAGAAAAAACAGGAAGTGATATCCTCACATTGCAGGACACTCTAGGCTTCCTAGAACATTGCACGATATCTTGTTATCACTTTCATTCTTTTGGCTGGAAATGGCCTTGTGTGACACTATTCTTTCCTGCCTTATTATTATATGCTTCCTGTGTGTAACTCTGCCATATGATAGATAAATAAATAAATCCCCACCTTCCCCACCCCACCGAGTGCCAGTGGAGGTCGGGGGAACAATGGATTATCATCTTTTTATTCTGGCAAAGTTTCTACGATAGCCACATCACAGGCAGAAGTTCGGTGGGGGCACCATTTCCTACTACATCTCTGTGCTCAGACAAGCTATACTTGCTGGATTTCTGCTGATCAAACCATGTAGGAAATCCGCTAGGAATGAAAAGACAATAACATTCTCTAGTTTTGACTCCGTTGACTAGCAGTGACTCTCTAGGGTCTTGGAGAACTGAACCACAGATTCTCTGTTGTTCTCAAATCTTTTCAAGCCTTGGGTGGTTATGTTTGTATTTTATGGGATTCTGGGTCCAGTTTGACCCAGAACATGCCATGACCCTGAGATTAACTTCCCTGCCACATTTTGATCCCACATCCCCTCCATTTTATCCTTACAGCCACCCCTTAAGGTAGTTGAGGTTTTAATTCATTTCTTTAGATATTTACCACGTGCTTTTCTCATCAATGAGATCCAAATGTGGTTTCTAGCATTCTCTCTTCCTCCATTTTATTCTCATGGAAACAACCCTGTGCGGTAGGTTCGGCTGATAGAGAGGCCCAGGTTTGTCCGGTGAGTTCCATGTTTGAGGGGGGAATTCGAACCCCAGTCCTCCAGTTCTTAGTCCAGGTCTCTAACCAGTGTACCACATTGGCTGTCACCCCCTCCCCAGGCCTGTAGCCATGATTTTTAAAGTTGGGGGGCATTTAAATTTCAGGGGGGGCACTGGTGAATCAAATTAAAGGAATACCCAGCGCCTTCCCCACACCTGCCACCGCTTGGGGGCCCCGGGCTGGAGGGGAAGTCTGGGGCTTTGCCAGTAACTCGGGGGGCTGGCCCCGAGATGCCCCACTGTAGCTACGAGCCTGCTCCCCCCCCTTGGAACTTCATTACAGAGAGCCACAGCTCAGCAAGTGAAGGAATGAATGACATATCTGTATTATTGTTTAGCCCTTGGCCGGTTTAACTTGCATTAGTATGTCTGTAGCCAGACATAGATGTAAATAAATGATTGTGTGTGGGGGAGAGAGCTAATATGTCCCCATCTGGTGCGCTGTAATATTAAAAGAAAGTAAAAGCGTCAAGGAATATATAAATTGCACAGTTAAAAATATAAGCGGTGCAAAAACCAACAGCACGTTGAATTGGTGGCTGTGTTTTGTATACCTTGTATTGTCAACAGTTCAGAATTTGCAGCTGTCGGCTTTGAGCCGTTTTTACCTGGATTTTAGCAACTGCTCAGGAAACTGCTGCAGTAATTCTGTCCCCCGCAGAGCTGAGTGGTAGAAAGAGGCCTTCAGTTCTGTTTTTGACAGCTCGATAGCACTGGAAAGGTCCTTGCCTGAGTCCTGGGCCATCGATCAGGGTCTGCTGGACTAAATGGATCGTTGGTCAATCTCTCTCTCAGTCACATTTTTATCCCAGCCTTCTTCCGAGGAGTTTGCGGTGTAAGTGTGGTTTCCCCTCCTCTCTCTAATCCTGACCGCAACCATATGCCGTAGGCCAACCTGGAATGTCTTGAGGAAATGGTGTTTAATTCGTAATTCAATCGAACAATCTAACATTATGAGAACAAAGTAACATTGCTGAGTCAGGGAGTTATAAATTTCATCGGCCTCACTAGTCTTCTGAATGCCAATTGGACATGCACATTTAACATTCCAGTTGGCAGCGGAACTTCCCAGGGAAACGGTGCTCGGTTTGTGATACAACCCAGTCATTATGTCCAGACAGATTTTATGATCCAGACAAATTCTCATATGGATCCCGGGAACTACGAATTTTGATGGTGTCCCTAGTTAAGTGTCGCTGGGTCAACAGAGACACGTAGCCCCTAGACGCGACAGCGCCAGACGACAAGGGGGAAAGTAACAGCCACATAACCAAAATCAGGAACTGTCTGCAGCCTTATCTTTTATTGATTCCATTCCCCCTGGCCTCTGCAGGTGGCATAAAAATATCTTCCAGGTTGTCAGTTTGGCAGTGAGTTTTCTGGAAGCATGTGTCTTATTCAGTTGTTCTCCGGGGCCAAGCATTTCCAGGTGATTTTTTTAAAAAACCCTCTCTTTATGGAAGGTGCAAATGAACTGTCATAAACAAAAGAAGGAAAGTCAGAAAGCAAAGTATATCCTAAGAGAAATAAGAAGTATTTGAATACCTTGGGATGGTGAAAAGCTAAGGCAGATCAAAAACCCTTCCTGCTTTCTACTTGAGTGGAGAAGGAAGAAAGGTTGTTTCTTCTTCCTGTGTGCTTTGCCAAACTCCCAGGTGGCCCATTTGGCCTCCAGGTAGCGTTCAAGCAACTTCCTTCTAACTCTTTTCACTAATAATAATAATAAAAAAAGAAACTAGGCTTGGAGCTGTCAATCATAATTTGAAATAGGGGGAAGAAACAGAGTCTTGGGCAGCCGAGAACATCGCACGCTGAACAGAACCACCTTTGCATGAAGCTTTCTTTTAATAGTCCATCTATCTCGGAATGGTCTGGTGTGATTGGCTGGTGTTCTCTAAGGTCTTGGGCAGAGAAAGGTCTTCCCAGCAGCTGCTGCTGGCGATGGAGATCGAACCCAGGATTTATTTATTTTTTTGCACATAGCATCTGCTTCACTACTGAGGTCCCTTCTGTTTAAAGTACAGATGGTTTTGGAGTGCAGGTAGCTACCAGAGTGACATCCTTGTCGGTAGTATGTTAAGGGTTTTGAAAATGGAAAGGCAGTGCAAATTGTAAAAATAAGTAGAAGAATTAATGCGATGTTAGCAAGAAGCAGCTTTGGGAGCAACTTAGAGTTATGTATTTATGTGGTATAATGTTGTACCGGCCAAATATCGGAAGCTAAGCAGGATCAGCTCTGGTTCGTACTTGGATGAGAGGCCTCCAGGGAAGTCCAGGGTCGCTGTACAGAGGTAGGCAATGGCAAACCTCCTCTAAATGTCTCTTGCCTTGAAAACCCCGCAAGGGTCACCATACGTCTGCTGTGACTTGGCAGTAAAAAGAATACAGGATAACCTGGCTAGCCCAGGCTAGCCTGATCTCATCAGATCTCGGAAGCTAAGCAGGGTTGGCCCTGGTTAATACTTGGATGGGAGACCACCAAGAAAGCCCAGGGTTGCCCTACAGAGGCAGGCCATGGCAAACCACCTCTGAAGGTCTCTTGCCTTGAAAACCCTACTTTGTTGCCATAAGTTGGCTGCGACCTGACGGCACTTCCCACCACGGTGACATTGTACTAGCTAACTGAATGAGCTGTGATCCGAGAAGTTACCCTTGATTGGTGAACAAACCTACTCAGTGGCTTTAGAGGAGCCTCCCCATCCTCCGCAATGTAGGGATGAAAAATTCCGGCCTCCTTTATAGGAGTTCCAACATGGTGAGATACTGTGAACATCGAGAGCTTCTCAATGTTATTTTACGTGGTTTTCAGATACCAATGGAATGGACCTGTTTGCCGTGGCAGTCCATGAATTCGGCCATGCCATTGGCTTAAGCCACATCTCTGCCATCGAGTCTATAATGAGGCCATATTACCAGGGTCCTGTAGGGGATCCCTTGAAGTACGATCTGCCTTATGAAGACAAAGTCCGGATCTGGCAGCTGTATGGTGAGTTGATGGCCCTGGGTTATACCTGTGTTGGGTTGGGTTGGGTTGGGTTGGGTGGAGAATTGGTTGGGAGTCCTATAGCTCTTGTCTGATTCTCTAACATGGGGGTGAGCTGGGTTTACTCAGATGCCAGTTCTGGGAAGGTCCCGGGGCAGACAGACTGACTAACTGCTGCCTGCTAGATGTTTGACAGTCATTAGCCAGTCAGTCTGTATCATGGTTAGAAGAGAGATCCTGTTGGCTTCCTACACTGATGAGGCACTGAGTGTCTAGCTGGTAGTGTCTGGACAACAATAACCCCCATTCTGTGATCATTCCTTGTTTTTTCACTGGGAGGTACCTGCCCATTTTGAAGCCAGAGGCCATGGACCTTACCCAGCCAAACTGTTCAGGAGGGGAAATGATGGATCTTGGTTGAGGAGGAATGTGGATGGGTTGGGTCTACCAGCCATAGGGTGAAGAAGCTGTCCATCATACTTGAATCAACCCTTGTCTTTGTGCTCAGGGGTCAGGGAGTCTGTGTCTCCGACAGCCAAGCCCGAAGCCACGAAGGAGGATGACCACCCCTTCCTGCCCGATTTGCCCGAGAATCGTTCATCCACCCTGTAAGTGAGATTCAGACATAACTAATCGATACCTATTGTGTGACCGAAGGCGGGGCAGAAATCAGTGGAAATCACCACACTGGAATTCTTGGATCAAAGGTCCTGAGGCTGAAGTACAGAGTTTAAATTTCAGTGTGAACACGGCAGAATCCAGTTTGAATGCTGGGTGAATGTTCGGGTTTTTTTCGTTCTTTCGATGAAGGAGGTGCGTGCGCATCTGTGTGATTTTTCGGCAGCCAAAGCTAAACAAGCCAGATGGCTGCTGTGTTTCAAACGGGCAGAACTTTTTAATTTGATGGAATTTGATGCCATTATAATTACGGGAAAGCACACATGGGCCGAAACATCTGAAGTCCTTGCTCAAAATGTCAATTTCAAAAGAGTGAGCAGTGCAAATGGAGCTGACCAAATTTGGATTTGATGGACTAGCCGCCAGTCAGCAGTGGGGAAATGGATTTGATCATTTAATCCTACCAGTGAATTTATTTATTTATTTTGCATCCCTCGATTGTTAGTATCCCTACTGGAACAAGACAGAGAACTAAGATTAAAAGACAGTTGCTTGCCCATGTGCCACCCTGTGCCACCCTGGCTGAGCAAGGATTTGAGTCCAGTTCAGTCCAGAAATCGAAACACTGCTAGCCCAGTTTCAGAGGGCAGCCATGTTGGTCTACAGTAGAACAGATTTGAGTCCAGTAGCCTCTTAGAGACCAACAAGAGTTTCAGAGCATAACCTTTGAGGGAAAAGGAACTTCAGCTCTTGACACTTTATACCCTGAGACCCTTGTTGGTCTCTCAGGGGCTACTGGATTCAAACCTCCTAGGCAGCCATGTTGGTCTACAGTAGAACAGATTTGAGTCCAGTAGCCTCTTAGAGACCAACAAGAGTTTCAGAGCATAACCTTTGAGGGAAAAGGAACTTCAGCTCTTGACACTTTATACCCTGAGACCCTTGTTGGTCTCTCAGGGGCTACTGGACTCAAACCTCCTAACCCAGGAATTAAGAGAGAATTAGATTCATGGGGATCAGTCAGTGGCTGTTAGCTGTGATAGCTAAATGAAACCCTCTATGTTTAGAAGCAGAGAGCCTCTGATTTCAGGAGGGAAACAGCAAGGATCGGGTGATGCCTTCGTGCTCTCCTTGGGGACTTCCTGAAGGTACCTGGTTGGCCATTGTAGGTAACAGGACGCTGGACTAGATGGACCTTTGGTCTGATCCAGCAGGGCTGTTCTGGTGGCCAACGTCTGTATTCAGCAGGGCCCATTCGTTCTCTGGGCACCGATCTGGAAGGAAGTGGGAAGTATGTTTTGTTGCCAGTCCATTTCCTCTTGGTTCTTAGCTGCTCCTTCCAGTGGAAAGGTCCGTGCTTGCAATAACAAAGAAGCGAAATTGCCCTCTAGCTGGTTTGCCGGAATCCGTCCTTGAAGGGACATCAGATGAGTTCAGTGTCCTCTCTTTGCCCTGAAGTCCCCTTGCCTCGTGGCGGCAATGGGGGAGCTCTCCTTCACAGTCCCCCTCAGGCAAACGCGGCCTCCATGAATTTTTCATCACTCCTGTTCCTTCCTCTCCGGCAATCGCACAATCTCCCGCTCTCCGTTTCCTACAGCTTTCTCTGGAGGCCGGCGGTTTCCCCCCAGCACTTTCAAGGGCAAACGTTTACACCTAGTTCTAAAGGCCAAAATCCACACGGAGTTGGAGTTCCATCCCCAGAATTCGTGATGCTTATTCTAGCCCTGAGGGGCAGCGGTGGAGGAGGGAATAATATGGATTGTGGTCACAGGCCTGAGGAAGGGGGCGAACTCTCTGCTCCTGCATTATTGTCCAATTGAAAATGGCTGTGGTGTGGTGTAGTGAGTGGTTAAGAGTGTTGGACTGGTGTCTGGGGGACCCAGGTTCGAGTCCTCGCTTGTGCCATGGAAACTGACTGGATGACCTTGGGCCAGGCACACTCTT
>NW_015164258.1:17180-22130 GCF_001447785.1 Gekko japonicus
CTCTTTCAGCCTAACCTACTTCACAGGGATGTTGTGAAGATAAAATGGAGGTGAGGAGGAGAAGGATGTAAGCTTCTTTGGGATCTTCACTGGGGAAAAAGTTGGGGTGTAAATGAAATGATTGATTGATTGATTGACTGATTGATGGGGGGGGAAGTAGACGCAATCCAAATTTCTGTCTTTTCCCCTGTACATATGCTCAGGGAGGGTTGAACCCTCTCTTTGTGTTCTTTAACCCTTTCTTTCCACATCCTTGCCATGATTTAAATCACCCCTCTGTGTAGTTGTTAAGTGTGCCGACTCTAATCTGGGAGAACCGGGTTTGATTCCCCAGTCCTCCACTTGCACCTGCTGATGTGACCTTGGGTCAGTCACAAGCTCTGGCACAGCTGTCCTTGAAAAAGAGCAGTTTGTGTCAGAGTCGGGAGCTCACTCCGTCATGCGGCAACCCGGGTCTTGAACTGCTGAACTACCGACCTTCCACAGCCTGCAGTTCAGCGTCTTAACCACTTGAGCCACCGCAGCTCCTCCACATCCTTGCCATGATTCAAATCACCCATCTGAAGCTGCAGTGAGCTCCACAGGAGGGAAAAGGGCAGGCGTGGCAATCCTGCTGGCCGTTTTCCTCTCACAGACCTACTTACATGGGGGGAGTATTTAAACCAACGCATGGGAGGAAAGGGTAAAACTCTCTCCCCCTCCCCCACCAGATGCTTGTCTCTGATCTTCAAGGCAGCCAAACCGATCTGCTGATTCACTTTGATGGGGAGAGAGCAAAAAATTGCATTGTTGGGTGTAGGTTGGCCCCAACAGCCTTTCTCGTGTGATACCACTTGTTGTTTTAGAGTTACCGACTTCAGAATGGGAAATTCCAGGGGATTTGGGGCTGGACCCTAGAGAGGGCGGGGTTTGGGGAGGGGAGGAGCCTCAGCAGGGTGCAATGCCACAGAGTCCACCCTCCAAAGCAGCCATTTTTCTCCAGGAGAACTCGGTCTCCATAGTCTGGAGACAGCTGTCATTCCAGGAGGCCTTCAGACCCCAGTTGGAAGTTGGCAACCCCAGGTTGTTTACTGGAAGTCTGTATTTTATTTTATCTTCCAGCTTGATCTGTGATTTTGGCTTTTTTCTTTCTCAGCCGCCGTATTTTAGATGACGTTTTAGATTTGCCTCAAGTCATACTGCAGGTTTATCTGGTGGAAATAGTGGGATAGGAAGGTTTTCAGTCCTTTAAGAAGAAATGTTGGGTGTGCAGTTCTTCCTCTCATCCGCTGGGCTTATCACTAACACACATGCTTTGTGGGAATGACACCCTTAATGCTGTGATTCTCAAATCAGCATTCCATGAGATTTATTCCATTAGATGCAAGCCGGCACTCTGTACCCACTCGTCTGCTTTGACCAGTTCTGAAAGCTCAGGCAGTTGACGCTGGGGAAGACCTGCATGTGCCTGAAGCCTCAGAGAGCGGCTGCCTGTCAAAGTATCCTTAGCCCACGGGGGGGGGGAGGTCCAGCCGCGTGTGAGAACGCCCCCTCCCCACCATCAGCAAACAGACTGCCGATCTGCGCCCTGTTTTGCAGTGGACTGACCGGCTTCTCCGTGGGCTTCTCCGCCCTGCCACGGGAGAGGCTGGCTCGCATGAGGCTCCCTCCCAAATGGCATGAAAGATTTGCTTTTGGCTGGGATCCCCCAACAGCCTCTTACTGCCTCCTGGAAGCTGCTCCAGAATAATGTCTGATAAAAGTGTCCTCAGATGACCATGTGGCAGCCTTGCACACCTCCAGGAGAGGCACACCTCTTCGAGAAGCAGCCAACGCTGCATGAGCTCTTGTGCCATGTGCACTTATGTGCAGTGGACAAGTTATACCTGCCTGTCTGTAGACAGTTTTAATGGCAGAAACAATCTATTTAATTGGTTTTAAATTGTATTTTTTTGTAATTTTATTGAGCGTATTTTATGTTGGTTTTAAAATTGTAAGCCGCCCTGAGCCACTTCGGCGGGAGGGCGGGGTAGAAATCTAATAACTAACTAACTAAATAAATAAATAAAGTAGACTGGGGTGGGGAGCCCCGTCGAACACAACACACTGCTCCTTTGCCAACATTGGGGTAATGATCTCAACATGAACAGAGACCTAAAGATGGACTGGGATTCCCTAACGGATCCCAGAAGCGTCATTGTTTCCCCTTTATGGACCCCTGAGAAATTAGGCAAAATGGAAGGTATGATGTTCGGAAGCAGTCTTAATCAGGCTACCCCTACACCTGCATCCAGGGCGCCAGGCCGGGGAAGAGGGAGCGTCTCTAGAACATCCTTACATGAAGATAGTTTCAGAGGGTAGCTGCATTGGTCTACAGTAGAAGAACTGGAGTCCAGTAGCACCTTGGAGAGGGGCTGCTTTGGCTCAGAGGTTAAGACGCTTAGCTGCAGACTGGAAGGTCAGTAGTTCGGCAGTTCGAGACCCGAGTGCCGCGTGACGGAGTGAGCTCCCGTCTCTGGCCCCAACTCCTGCCAACCTAGCAGTACGAAAGCAAGAAATTGCAAGTAGATAAATAGGTACCACTTTGGTGGGAAGGTAGCAGCATTCCGTGCACCTCAGCATTTAGTCATGCCAGCCACATGACCATGGAAATGTCTTCAGACAGCGCTGGCTCTTCAGCTTTGAAATGGAGATGAGCACCGCCCCCTAGAGTCGTATTTGACTGGCTTTCGAGCAAGGGAAACCTTTACCTTTACTAGCACCTTGGAGAGCAACAAGATTTTTAGGGTATGAGTTTTCGAGAGTCAAATCATCAGATACGAATAGGAATGGAGGCAAGGACGCGGGGATCTCTGTTGCTACTTGTACCTAGTGAAGGGAGCTTTGACTCGCGAAAACTCGTACCCTGAAAATTCGGTTGGTCTCCAAGGTGCTACTCGACTTGAACTGAGCTGCAGAACATTCGTAGCTATCCTTATGAACTTTGATGCAAAATGTGCACCCGTTTTTTGTTTTTTTTAAATATCCATGCTCTGGGTATAGAAAGTTTATTTGTTCATTTTTATTCCAAGTACCAATCCAAAATTATGGATTTGGTGAGGCCTGGAATAGATGCAGGGACTCCCTTGCCTGTCAGGTGGCCCCCTTATGGAGCAGATAGTAAGGGCTGTTGGCCACCAGAAGAGGGGAGGGAGAAGCCAGAGTTAAATCTGCCTTCATCACTCCTGAGGGTCAGCTAAAGGTTACTGGGTGGCATGTTGGGTTGAGAAACACAGGTGCACTGTTTCTGGCGTTGGCAAATGACTTATTTATTTTATTGATTTATTATCAAATTTATACCCCGCCCTCCCCGCAAAGCAGGTTCAGGGCGGCTTGTGGAGCGGCAGGTCAGAATTTGCAGTGGCTTCCATGGATTACATCAGGGCTTTTTGCAGGGACCGTTGACTAGGGTCTCTGCTACACCTGGGGTATCAGTGGAAGATAGCATAAGGATGCCTATAAATATTTTCTTTTGAATAAATCTTTTGTGACTTTGGAGGAAGAAATTGACTACTGATGCAGTTGGTAGTATTTACGAATGTGGATGCAAATGGTCAGTCGAACAGCAATAGAAACATCACTTAAGACGGGGGTCTCTCAGTGATGGCCCAGCCTGGACCAAAGCTGATCTTTGACTTTGCTGTGGGCAGCTGGGAGCTCTCAGTCGGGGCTGGCTCCAAGCAGGAAGGAGGCAGGTGATGGGTCCGAACTGGCGGTAACTGACCAGGAAGAACTGAGCTGCAGAACATTCGTAGCTATTCTTCTGAACTTAGATGCAAAATGTGCACCCGTTTTAATTTTTTAAAAATATCCGTGCTCTGGGTATAGAAAGTTTATGTGTTCATTTTTATTCCAAGTACCAATCCAAAATTATGGATTTGGTGAGGCCTGGAATAGATGCAGGGACTCCCTTGCCTGTCAGGTGGCCCCCTTATGGAGCAGATAGTAAGGGCTGTTGGCCACCAGAAGAGGGGAGGGAGAAGCCAGAGTTAAATCTGCCTTCATCACTCCTGAGGGTCAGCTAAAGGTTACTGGGTGGCATGTTGGGTTGAGAAACACAGGTGCACTGTTTCTGGCGCTGGCAAATGACTTACTTATTATCAAATTTATACCCCGCCCTCCCCGCAAAGCAGGTTCAGGGCGGCTTGTGGAGCGGCAGGTCAGAATTTGCAGTGGCTTCCATGGATCACATCAGGGCTTTTTGCAGGGACCATTGACTAGGGTCTCTGCTACAGCTGGGGTATCAGTGGAAGATAGCATAAGGATGCCTATAAATATTTTCTTTTGAATAAATCTTTTGTGACTTTGGAGGAAGAAATTGACTACTGATGCAGTTGGTAGTATTTACGAATGTGGATGCAAATGGTCAGTCGAACAGCAATAGAAACATCACTTAAGACGGGGGTCTCTCAGTGATGGCCCAGCCTGGACCAAAGCTGATCTTTGACTTTGCTGTGGGCAGCTGGGAGCTCTCAGTCGGGGCTGGCTCCAAGCAGGAAGGAGGCAGGTGATGGGTCCGAACTGGCGGTAACTGACCAGGAGAGAGATCTTGAAGTCATGGTAGATAACTCACTGAAAATGTTGACTCAGGCCCCGGTCACATGAGAGGTTTTGGGCCGGGAGAGGGACGGATCGGGGGCGCAGCAAACGGGCGTGATCCCACAGCAACATCTGAGAAGCGTGGTGCGCCCGTTCCCGATCCGGCCCTTCCACCCAAAACCCCGCACCAAAAATAAACCACCTACCTAGGTGGTTCTTCGGGAAAGGGCGCATCAAGGCCGGCCGTGGGATCGCCGGCGCGTCCTTCCGCCGGCTCATCCCCGGCTCCTGGCAGAACTGCGCATGCTCAGACATGCGCAGTTCGGCAGCCTCCCCCTCCCGACTGTCGCTTCCTCCCCGGCATCTGATCATGCCGGGGAGCAACAGCGCAGT
>NW_015164258.1:22289-27341 GCF_001447785.1 Gekko japonicus
CGAGCCCCATGAGGGGCCCAGCGGTGGACCTGCAAGGCCGGCGGGAGTGCAAGGAAGCCCTGCGAAGGCCCTCCCTGGCCCCAGGCAGGCAGGGGTGGGGAGAGGCAGGGAGGAAGCAACTTACCCTCCCTCTTCTCCTGCCTCCTCCTGGCTGAATGAGGGCCGGAAGCAGGGCGGCCGGAAGCAGGGGGCGGGGCTTCGTCATGTGCCCCACCCCCCGTACCTCACCCGGGGGAACTGCGATCCCCCCCGAAATGACCTCTGCTTGTTCTAGACCCTTAGCCTAGGTTGGCAGTTCAGTCTATATTTGGAGGAAATATAGTCTGAAAGATGTGCTCATCCAGGAAGCAGAGCTGGACTCCCATGTAGCCCCTGCTCCATTGTTTGGCTCTCTGTGTTTCCTGAGGCCAAGTGGCTCCCCCCCTCCCGACTCTGTTGCTCTGTCTTTCCCCTGATTCCCTCCCCCTCCTGGTCATTTTTTGGCCCTTCCTGATGTTCCCTCTTTGCGCCACAAGTCACTTGTGAATGTGCAGCTTACAGACCAGGTCTTCTCCTTCTGGTGGTGGATGGCTTTTTGCCCAGCTGGTGCTGTGAATTCGGTCTCTGGATTCCTGACTTACTCCTGCTGAGGGACACTGCTGACTTTTTCTTGCTGAAGGCCACTGTAAAAGAAAATTGAAATTAAAATTAAGGGGATGGAATGTCCTCCCAATGAAGAAAGGTTAAAGAGGCCAGGGCTCTTTGGCTTGGAGAAATGACAACTGTCAGAGATTTACAAAATTATTCATGGGACAGAGAAGGCAGAGAAAGAAGCACTTTTCTCCCTTTCTCACAATACAAGAGCTCATGGGCACTCAATGAAATTAATGAGCAGTGGGCTTAGAACAGGTAAAAGAAAGTACTTCTTCACCCAAAGGGTCATTAACACCTGGAATTCACTGCCACAAGAAGTGGTGGCAGCTACAAGCATAGAGAACTTCAAGAGGGGATTGGATAAACGTATGGAGCAGAGGTCCATCAGTGGCTGTTAGCCACAAGGTATAGAATGGAATGCTATGTCTGGGGCAGTGATGCTCTGTACTTTTGGTGCTTGGGGGGCAACAGTGGGAAGGCTTCTGGAGTTCTGGCCCCTCTGGTGGAGCTTCTGGTAGCACCTGGATTTTGGCCACTGTGTGACACAGAGTGTTGGATTGGATGGGCCTTGTGCCTGATCCAAAATGGCTTCTCTTTTGTTCTTACACCTGCTGTTTGATAGCAGCTGGGAGGCCCAGAGCACCCAGTTGCACCCTGGGCGTGATGGAAGAATGCCTGGCTGCTGCTTCCTCTTCCTCTGGTCTCCATTGCAGCATTTGGTATCTGGGAAGTTTGGGGGATTCTTCCTCATTGGGGAGAACCGACAGCATCAGTTGCGACGAGCAACACAGTTTGGTTTTCTTTCCACTAGGCTCCGGAGAGACGTGCCCAACCGATGCAGCACGCATTTTGACGCCGTGGCTCAAATCAGAGGAGAGGCTTTCTTTTTCAAAGGTGAGCGTGGGCCTCTTTCTTTCTTTGTCCCCGTTTAGCATCTTTCAGTGCCGCTGAGAGGGGAGGGACCGTGGCTTCGTGGCCCAGCACCTGCATTGCGTGCAGAAGGTCCCAGGTTCAGTCCCCGGCATCTCCCGTTAAATAACCTGGCAGCAGGTGATGTGAAAGGCCCTGAGACCCTGGGGAGCCGCTGCCAGTCTGAGTAGACCATACTGACCTGGACGGACGAAGAGAGTCTGATTCAGTCTAAGGCAGCTTCGTGAGTGTTCATGTGAGAAGGTGAAGAAAAGGGCTACCCAAATCACCAGGGGGCTGGAGCACCTTCCCCACCAGAACCTAGGGAGGGGGGCAAGATAGAGGTTTATAAAATTAGGCATGGTCTCGAGGAAGGGGGTAGAACTCTCTCTCCCCCTCCCATAATACTAGCCCAGAAAAGCTGATGGGCAGTAGATTCTGAGGGTAACCCTCGATAGTCTATTGTAGCCAGAAGAAGAAGAAGAAGTCCAGTTGCACCTTTAGAGACTAACAACTATTTCAGTCTGAGCTTTCATGAGATCTTCCCGTTTAGCAGGATTCCCAGTCTGATCTCCAGGTATCTGAAGAAGCAATCTGTGGCTCATGAAAGCTCATATCGAGAACCGTGTTGTTAGTCTTGAAGGTGCCACTGGATGTTTGTTTTATTTAGCAATAGATTTAGGACAGAGAAAAGGGAATACTTCACCCAAAGCATCATTACCTTGTGGAATTCACCATGCGGTGATACCTTAGGTTACTTCAGAAGGGAAATTAACACGGTCCTGGAGGACAGATCCATCGATGGCCAGTAGCCACAAGGACCCTCTGCCTGCCATTTGCTGCAGAGCAACGACAGGGAGATACTTTATTCTCTGTCCCCTGCCTGTAGGACTTCTGGGGGCATCTAGGTGTCCTTAAGCAACCTGATTAGCCCAGTTTGACCCAAGCTCATCAGGACTTGGGAGCTAAGCAGGGTCAGTCATGGTTAGTCCTTGGATGGGAGACCACCATGGAAGACTGGGGTTGCTATTTGGAGGAAGGCAATGGCAGACCACCCCTGCTCCTCTCTTCCTGGAACGCCCTGTGGAAGGGGTCACCTTTAGTTAGGTGCGACATCAATGGCACCTTCTTCTGGTTGATCATTGTGAGGAATCGGATGCTGCACTGGAGGGACCATTTGTCTGACCTAGCACAAGCTGCTCTTAGATTATGAACGGGTGACACGGGGATGCTGCTGAGAATGGCATTCCCCATGACCCATCTTTCATAATATGAAACAACATTCCATGTTGTGATAGCACCGCATTATGCCTAGGGTTGCCAAGTGGAAAAATGTACTTACCGGAGACTCCCGGTCCGCGGCTGAAGCGCGCGCCGCACGCACATCACCAGGAAGTGACGTTATGATGCCGGGCACGCTGGGGGTGGGGCCATGACCATCCGAGGGAAAACCATAGAGTTTTCCCTCAGATGACCGTGGCCCCGCCCCCAGCGTGCCCGGCATAACGTCACTTCCCGGTGATGCGCACGCCGGGGTGGGGTTCCCCCCAGGGCCCGATCTGCCGGCGGCGGGGAACAGGCCTCTGGGGCGGGGTTCCCCCCCCGGGGGGACTTGGGAAGCCTAATTATGCCTCCTCCCAACATGTGCAGGGAGGGCCATGTCATGACATGACAACACCAAGTATGTGAAGCTACACAAGAATTTTGGAACCGAGCGTCAAACAAGCAAAAGTAAAGGGGAAAAAAGGCTGTGTGTGTGATACATTTGAACAACACATTTACAAGTCCCTTTATCCTAAACAGTTACAGAATAACCAACCTCATATTTTCTTCTTAGTTCAATAAATCATCTTTTGTTTAAGTTATCCCAGAATTGAATTCAATCCTTCCTCAGGACCACATAGATCCCTGAAAAGCCTAGACCCTGGGTTACTTTACCAGAAAGAAGAACAGAGAGAAGGTTTGGAAATCCTTAAATTCCAAAGAAGCAAAACTGCCCTGCCTTCCTTTGTTCCAGTGAATGCAAAGGCACTGAGATCGCTGGCAAGCTCTTCACCATTTGGGACTTTTAAAATATCAAAATGTGGCCACCTGTAGTTAGACCTACAGTTTAATGCATCCATTTAGGAGTTGATTTTTTTGGGTGGCCCTGTATTGACCCCCACAATGGTCCTTTAAGTCCCTTGATTGCACAGTTTCTGGCTGACAACCTGCTCCTTTTTGAAAACGCTGGTGTTTTTTTTCCCAAGGTGACAATCTGTGCCTGTCCTCTCATTCTAAATGTCGCAAGCGTGCACCTTAATTCTATGGCCCATCTGTCTTCACACTTCCCGAACATCTGCTGGCGGTACTTCTCCAGGAGCAAAAGTACTGCTGTGAAGAACCCTTTAGCTACCTCAAGATGGGCAGCCATGTTTGTCTGTAGCAGTAGAAAAGAGCAGGAGTCCAGTAGCACCTTAAAGACTAACAGAATTTGTGGCAGGGGAGGAGCTTTCGTGAGTCACCGCTCACTTCTTCAGGTACGGCTGTATCTGAAGAAGTGAGCAGTGACTCATGAAAGCTCATCTCCTGCCACAAATTTTGTTAGTTTCTAAGCTTTCTTGTCCTGTAGAAGGGAACTCAGAAGGCATTTAAATGCGCAATTAAGTGCCCTCCGAGCTGTCTTTTCCGGGGTCTCGTGATGCCTCCCCCCCCCCAAATTCCACAGTGGGAGGGAGAGGGAAGCCCGAGGGCAAGCCGCTGCTCTCTCACCCTGGCTGCTGCCAGCAGCAGGGGGTCTCTCCTCGAGAATACGTTTTCCAGCATGGCTGTTTGTGGGGCGGGGCCCCGAAATGCCCCACTGTGGCTCCGGGCCTGCAATGAAGGTCAGTTCTGTCCACTCTGACTGGCAGCGGCTCCCCAGGGTCTCAGGCAGAGGTCTTCCATATCACCTGCCGCCTGGTCCTTTTAACTGGAGGTGCCAGGGATTGAACCCGGGAGCCTTCTGTGCGCCGAGCCGATGCTCTGCCACTGAGCCACGGCCCCACCCAGCCCTGAGCGAGAAGCAAAACGGTGCCGCCTCCCACATTAGACACATGAAGCTGCCTTAGACTGAATCAGACCCCCAGTCTGTCAAAGTGTTAAATACTGGGTTCCGTGGAGGAGCAGACCCCAAGCCTAGTGATCAGCTCGGCTTTATTTACAGGGCAAGAGCCCTGTTTGAATAGCGTGCAAACACCACACCCAACAATAGGCTGTTGTCAGCCAGGGCTCTTTTTGAAGAAAAAGCCCAGCAGGAACTCATTAGCATAAAAGGCCACACCCAACAGCAGGAACTCGTTAGCATAATAGATCACACACCCCAACAGCACAGTTCATTAGCATATTAGGCCACACCCCCATGTCTTCCCTTGACTTGCCCAGTTGCCCCACGGCTGCGGGATGCCTGGCAAGCTGGCCCTTAAATGTCTCCCCGATCCTTCCAGGGCCCCCCCCTGGCCTGCCTGCGTCTGAGTCGTGGGGGGGGGGGTG
>NW_015164258.1:28294-79949 GCF_001447785.1 Gekko japonicus
CGTGGGGGGGGGGTGTTGCTCTCCAGGCCTTCCCTCTGTAGCCACGAGCACAAACGTTTTAGCTGTAGTGGGCGTGGCCAACTCTGAAGCCAGCCGGAACTCCGTTCCTGTGCGTTCCTGCCCAAAAATAGCCCTGGCAGAACCATTAAGTCCTCATTGGCCACCTCCAGAGTCCTGGTGGGCTATTGTTCTAGAGCTCCAAGCTCAGCCCGTCTCTGGTAGGCAGTCCTGGGATGTTCCCGCCCCAGTGCTCGTCTACTCAGACTGGCAGTGGCTGTCCAGGAAGAGGTCTTTCCCATCACCTCCTACCCGATCCTTCCTGGAGATGCCAGAGATGGCACCTGGGACCTTCTGCATGCCGAGCAGAGGCTCTGCCGCTCAGCCTCGCCTGAAGCTGCCTTATACTGAGTCAGACCCTCCGTCCATCGAGGCCAGTATTATCAACTCCGAAGGGCAGCAGCTCCCCAGGGTCTCTCAGGCCCCTCCTCGAGAAAGAAAACAACTCCCAGGCCCCGCCCCGCCCACGCTTCCTCCGATTCAGTCAAATGAGCTTTGGTGCACTTTGCACTCTGGTCACCCGCGGCCTTTTGAGAGGGAAGGAGCCTGGGGCACGGCCGAGTGATGATTTCTTCCCAAAGCGCCGGGCGCCTGCCCTTTCCTAGCGCAAGCGTCGCCAGGGATGCAAAGGAGCATCGTCTCTCATTGCGCCTGTTTCCCATAAACATGCAGAGGTCTCCTCTTGCCTATTCCTTTTGAAAAACCGTTCGTCAAAGAAGCCATAATCGCCACCGCCCCCCAGTGCCCTCCCATGCATTATTCATGCGTCGGTCGGTGTCATAGAGAGCAAATATGCAAAGTGGGGCATAATTACCAGTGTGTGATATAAATCCTTATCACTGTAATTTTGAAAGGGGGGAAAGGGGGGGGGAGAGCCAAACCGCCCTGCAGATGCCGAAGGGCTGGAGGGTTTTGCCTCCCACATTATTAGGCTAGGATCCCATCTCCACGGAGTCCTGAAAGACGATCTGGCCAGCTGTTAAAGATGCAAAAGGAAAGGGGCCGGCTCTCTCAAATACAGATCTGGCATAGGGACTCTTCCCCCTCCCCCCTTAGCTGAGATCTCTCCTGTGCACAGAGAAGGGGAGGGGGCGTGGCTCAGTAGCAGAGCATCTGCTTGGCATGCGGAAGGTCCCCGGTTCGATCCCCGGCACCTCCAGTATTGGGATCGGGGTGTAGATGATGTGAATGGCCCCAGCTTGGGACCCTGGAGAGCTGCTGCCAGTCTGAGTAGGCAATGCTGACTTGGATGGGCCAAGGGGCTGATTCAGTATAAGGCAGCTCCCTGTGTTCAAGAGGTGCCTCATCTGGAAGAGGAGGAGGAGGAGGGGAAGAAGAAGAAGAACTCCAGTGTCCCTCCATGTGGCCAATCACAGTGCGCGGCAACTCCTGAAATTTGTGAGCCACATGAATTTCTAGCTGCCACTGCAAGCTGAAGAGGAAACTAACATCTCAAGTATGTATCACATCATCTCCAAATCTGTGCACTTCCTTGAAAGGGTTTTGCCCTGCCTTCTAACCACGGTCCCCAAGTCAGCAGAGGATCCATCCTGCAAAACAAAACAGTCCACCAGTTGAATGAAGCCTTCAGCTATGTGGCGGCCGTGCAAAGCATTGTTTCTCAGTGGCACAATGGGAAGCATTTCGTTGCGGATCGATGCCCACTGAAATCTGGGCATAAGAACTGTACTCAGTAAGCACAGGGCAGGAGTTGTTCCTCTTGCCTCTGAAGATGAGGCTGCCTGAAGCAGGGGATCTGCTGACGATCACCACAATTGGACAAGTTCATATTGGAGTCGATGGTCTCTCCAGGGGTCCTTGGGCAGGAAGCCCGAGACGCCACTCAAGTTCTTCTCCTTTGGCTTAGAGGGCAAACTTCAGCAGATCCTAAAGTCCACCTTCAAAATGACAGAAAGGGGATGGGGGAGATGTGAGGATTGTGAGGGCCTTAAGACGGGATCACTTAAATCGACCAGGGACATGTTAATCAGGTGGACGCTGGTCGTGCCACGGTTCAGCTATTAAACTCTTGCAAGTGCCTCAGCACAAGACTGGAACTGGCAGGCTGGTGTCTGGTTCGATCGAGCCCCCCGCTCTGCCTGGCCTGATGCTCGCTACTTCGCGCCTTCATGAAAAGAGGGGGGACGTGCCTGGCTGAGCCAGAAAAGGCAGTGTCAGAGTGGCAGATGGAAGCAAAAGATAAATGCGCCCACAAAAAAGGATATCATTTTTCCTGATCCTGGGATGGGCAAAAGATCGTTGTGATCTCCTGGTAGATCCTGGGCTGAATCAGAGTAGATCTCTGTCTGATGAAGTGAGCGTTGACTCTGAGAGCCAGTTTGGTGTAGTGGTTAAGAGCAGTGGGACTCTCGTCTGGGAGAACCAGGTTTGGTTCCCCACGCCTCCACAGGCAGCCAGCTGGGTGACCTTGGCTCAGTTACAAGTTCTCTCAGAGCTGTTCTCTCAAGGGCAGTTCTGGAGAGAGCTCTCACGGCCCCGCCTACCTCACAGGGTGTCTGTTGTGGGGAGAGGAAGGGAAAGGAGATTGTAAGCTGCTCTGAGACGCCGAGGGAAGGGCAGGGTGTAAATCCAGTCTCTTCTTCTTCTCCTCTCGAAAGCTTGGTGGTGGAGGAGGGAGGTGCTGTCGAGTCGCAGCTGACTCGTGGTGACCTCAGAGGGTTTACAAGACGTTCAGAGGTGGCTGGCCCTTGCCTGCCTCTGTGTAGTGACCCTGGTATTCCTTGGCGGTCTCCCATCCAAGGGCTAACCAGGGCTGACCCTGCTTAGCTTCCAAGCTCTGACGAGATCGGGCTAGCTTGGGCCAACCAGGTCAGGGTGGCCCCATAAGTCAGGGGCAGTGTTCCCTCTAAGCTGAGTGAGTGTGAGCTCACAGTTTTTTAGCCTCCGGCTCACACATTTTTGTCTCAGCTCAGGAAGGAGGGCTCCAGAACAAACTAATGGATGCAGTAGCCAAATCGCTCCCTCACAACTTTAATGCCAGTAGCTCACAAAGTAGAATTTTTACTCACAAGACTCCACACCTTAGAGGGAACATTGGTCAGGGGAACTATTTTTTTTTCCCAACCAGCCCTGGCTGGCAGATCCCAGACAAACGAGTGCAGCAAATGTCTGGATCCTGGATTTTGCCCACCCCTGCCCTAACCGACGCTTCTTCCCGCAGGCAAGTACTTCTGGAGACTGACCCGCAACAAGCACCTGGTCTCCCTCCAGCCGGCCCAGATCCACCGCTTCTGGCGGGGCTTGCCTCTAAACCTGGACAGCGTGGATGCCGTGTACGAGAGGACCCATGACCACAAGATTGTGTTCTTCAAAGGTGAGGGAGCGTCAGCTGTGACGGGGAATGGTCTTATTGTCGCCAGTGTTCCCTCTAAGCTGAGTTAGTGTGAGCTAGCTCACATTTTTTTAGCCTCCGGCTCACACATTTTTGTCTTAGCTCAGGGAGGAGGGCTCCAGAGGGAAACTAATTTCTGCAGTAGCCAAATTGCCCGCTCACAACTTTAATGCCAGTAGGTCACAAGGTAGGATTTTTGCTCACAAGACTCCACAGCTTAGAGGGAGCATTGGTTGTCGCCTGTCAAAGGGCTCTTGGTGTCCCCATCTGCTAAAGCAGGATTAGAAACATAAGACCATAAAACTGGAAGGTACCTCAAGGGTCATCTAGCCAGCCCCCTGCACAATGCAAGAAATTCGTGGCTACCCCCACTCCCCAAATGACCCCTGCTCTGTACCCAGAGGAAAGGAAAAAACCTCCAGGATACCCGGGCCCATCTGGCCTGGAGGAAAATTCCTTCCTGGCCCCAAAGTGGTGATCGGCATTTCCCTGGGCATGTAAGAAAAGGCCACGAGAACTAAGCACTGAGGCCACCCTTCCTGCCCATCCTCTCACGATCTGCCCAAATTCACAGAATCAGCATTACTGGCAAATGGCCATCGAGCCTCTGCTTCCTGTTTTTTGAGGATCACGAAACCGCGGGGGAAATCGGGCGAAGCCACGGGTCAAAATGCGGCTGCACGGCCTCAAGTGGGAAATTGACCGATAGAAGCGGGGCAAAGGGAGGCGCAAGCGCAGCGCAGCTCTTGTGTGAAATCGGTCCCACTGTACAGCAGTGCCCTTCATACCACCCCAGGCCTTTAACCACTGGAACACAGTCTCATGTATCCCCCACCCACCCCAAATAGATTGCTGGCCATGAGTTTTTACTACCTAGACACCACCTGAGTAATGTATTTTTTGCAGTAAGGATCTGCGTCTGCATTCTCTTCCCCCTTGTTGCTGTCCTTCTCAAGACACATTTCTAGGGTGGCGTTGGTCTTCTTTTCCCCAACGTGGTGCCCGGGGGCACCCACGGACACCTTCCCTGGCATCCACCAAGGGCTTTTAGAAAGTGGGCGGGGGCTAGGCGGGGCTTTTCCCTGATTGGTGGTGCAGATTAAAAGGTACCCTGTTAAACACAGCCTCGCTATAGAGCATTAAGGAGGTACTGTTAGAGCTATATATGACGTCACTCCCTGATATTTTGTCGGCGGCTCCACCTCCTGCAACAGCCATTTTGTGTTTGGGCCCACCGCCCTGGGTCAGGATTCCAAAGGTGCCTGCAGGCTCAGAAAGGGTGAGGACCTCTGTTTTAGGAAGACGTTTCCCCAGGAGCCTTGGGCCTTGTGTGGAACGTCACTTAATGCGTCCCGTCGCTGTCAGAGAGGCTTGGAGTGTTTCACTGACTGAGCAATGCTGCCCTCTGCTGGCTCACCTCGCAAGGACGCCCACTGTCAGCCTTTGCTGACCCAACAGCGTTCCTGGGCGGAGAGAAGCTTTGAAACAGTCCCACAAGGGATCCCAACGGTGGGATTTGTGGCATCGCCATCCTGCCCGCTTGCAGAGCTCCCAGGGTCATTCGCTGGGCCCCAACAGTAGCCAAAGTCCTGAGCTATGTGCAGCAACAGTCTGGCCCGTTGTAACTCTGGGTGAGGATGTCTGCATTGCCTTGTTGGATGAGACCCACGTAGCCCCGCATTCTGTCTCCGGCCAGTTGCCTCTGGGACGCACACAAGCGGGACACGAAGCCTTCCCTGGCGGCTTCTGCCCAGCATCGTCCAGCTCTCTTTTGCCGTTCGTTTAAGAGATTTCTCTCTTCCTTTCTGTGCCCAACTGCCCTGCTCCGACCCACTCAGGAGCAAGTCCCAGGTGCTCTCCAGGTGCTCTCCATCAGGGAAAAGGTATCCTAGGGCAGGTTCAGGCCCGAGAGCTTGACTGCTGGACCGGCAAGGGAGTGAACCTCAAGGGAACTTGGGTCACTTCCGCACAGATTGTTTGCCCCGGCCGGGGTTTTCCCCCCTACTTCCAGGCAACGGATTTCCTCCCATCTTTCCTGTAATCATTCCCAAACTAGCTTTACTGTTATGTTTTTGCGGAAGATCTCAGCAAAGTCAGGGTGGCCCCCATCTGGACAAGGAAGTCTGGATGTTTTTACATCAGTATCATTTCCCCTGACCTGGAGGAGTGGGGAATCCACATGGAGCCAGCTGGGTGACCATGGGTCAGTCACAGCTCTTTCAGAGCTCCCTCAGCCCACCTCTGGCTCGCCACCTAGTGATGGATAACGCTAAAGAGCTAGAACTTACAGGTGCCAGACAATCTCAGTATCTCCTGGCTGTACTACACACACTGCCATACAATAATCATTATTATCCGTGCCCTAGTCCCCAACGGCACCCATATAGCATCTTAATAATCTATCTGGTTCTCTGAATCCCCAGCTTTATGTTTTTAAGAAAATCTTTAGCCCTTTTCATTGCAGAGATACAAAGGGAAAGGCATAGCTCTGCCATTAAAGGGACTGGATAGGGTTTTTTTTTAATCTCCCTTTGTAATTCCTTTGAAAAAGAACTACTACTTGTGGGTCAGCAACTTAATGTCCTGGAAGGTAGGGTCACTACATAGAGGAAGGCAATGGCAAACCACTCTTGCTTGTCTCTTGCCTAGAACGCCCCATGGATGGTCTTGCCATGAATTCATCGCCCCTCGACAGCACGTTCTCCTTCTTTGTAATTTACTTATTTATTACATTTTTAGCCCACCTTTCTTCCAGTGAGCCCAGGGTAACATACAGGGTTCTTCCTTCTGATGCATCCTCATTACAACCCTGTGAGGTAGGCTGAGATGAGACCAGATGACTGGACGAAGGTCACTTCCTAGCGAGAGAGGATTTGATCCTGCATCTCCCAAGCCCTAGACCGAGTTTCTAACCAGTGCCACACACTGTATCTCTTTGAGCCAGCGAGAGGGGGATTCTATGGTATTGCCCTGTCAAAGAGCGTTGGGGTATCTTAGGTTGGGGTATCTGGGTTGGGCGCATTGGGGTACCTAGGTTCCTTCAGCAGAGCATCTCTTTCTGTGCCTTTTGTACTTGAGTTTGGAATGTGTACACGAAAACAGCTTTCCCGGCCATTCGTGACGAATTCTCATCCCTCTCCTGGAGTGCGGCGGATTCCAATCAGAGGGGTGCCACGGCGGCCGGTGGTGCGGCGTAACCTTGCCTGCGCGGGAAGCCAGCTCTCCACCGTGCAGCAGAAATGACGTTGCTCCCTACCTGCCTGTTTCTTCTCCCCAGGAGACAGATACTGGGTGTTCAAAGACAATAATGTGGAGGAAGGATACCCTCGGCCCATCTCGGATTTCGGCCTGCCGCTGGGAGGCATCGACGCCGCGTTTTCCTGGGCCCACAATGACAAGGCTTATTTCTTTAAGGACAATCTCTACTGGAGCTACAATGACCGCGAGCGACGGATGGACTCTGGCTACCCTTCGGCGGACTTTTTGTGGAAGGGGATTCCCAGCCACTTGGACGATGCCACGCGGTGGTCAGACGGTGAGTGAGTTGAGTCGGTTGAGACGGTGCGTGTGGCGTGGTGGTTGGAGTGGGGGAACCAGGACAGGAGGGACCGGGGTTCAAGTCCCAACTCCGTCATAAGAACTCACTGGATGGCAATGGATTGGATGCAACCGGAAAAGGGGGGGAAGAGGCCGATTCTTTTCATATTGTGTCTGAGCCATGCAACTTTGAGCATTGCGGATTGGGCCGAAACAGGTCCGTGGGAATGTGAAATATTGCACACCTCAATGAGTGGCCCATGTTGTATTTTAAGAATATTTATTTCCACTTACTCCATGGGTGATCATCTATGTGTGGGTAAGGTCCATGCTGTATTTGATGCATTTGATGTTTTTAGGCCCATTCTGTATATGATGAGTTTTATATATATTTATGTCCAGTTTATGGAGTGCTCAGTTTGAAATTTACCACCGAGGAAGGTTTTTAGCTGCAGTGCGTTGGGTTCTTGTATATGGATATGTTTGGTACCTTTTAACCGGCATTTATACTTTTGGACATTCGTTCTTTATATTAGGTCTAGGTACTTATATGCAGAATCATAAGAATGTGGTTTTTAAGCAATATTTTAACACTTTTAAATATACAATTAAATTATATTTGATACTTTGTGTATTAGCACTGTGTGCCTAGCTATATTTCAGTTTTGTTTTTTGGTCTCAACCTTTTTTGGTTACCTTGACAGCAGATTGGGACCTGGGGGGGGCGGGGTCAGTTCTGCTAACAGTGGCGGTTTGCCCTGGCACAAGTCAGGTGAATGTCTCCCTTGCTGAGTGAAAGGGGAGCCGCTAGCAGAACAGATCCCTGGGACCCAACCCTTCCAGACTGTCCCTGCCTCTGAGCCTAACCTACCTCACAGGGCTGTTGTGAAGTTAAAAAGGAGAAGGGAGAATCATGTACTACTCCCCTGGAGGAAGGAAAGGACAACGTGTTACAGGATAGAGAAGTACCTGCCCTAACTGGTACACATTAATTGCTCAGCCTAAATGACCAGACTTCCCTTAATGTCCCACCCTGAACCAGCCGTGCTTAGAAGAGAAGAAGAGAAGAGATTGGATTTATACCCCGCTCTTCACTTGGAGTCTCCAAGCGGCTTACAAACTCCTTTCCCTTCCCCCTCCCCACAACAGACACCCTGTGAGGTGGGCGGGGCTGAGAGAGCTCTGACACAAACTGCTCTTTTTCAAGGACAGCTGTGCCAAAGCTTGTGACTGACCCAAGGTCACATCAGCAGGTGCAAGTGGAGGAGTGGGGAATCAAACCCGGTTCTCCCAGATTAGAGTCCATGCACTTAACCACTACACCAAACTGGCCCCCAGCAAGGGGCTTCCAAGGCAAGTGAGAAGCAGAGGTGGTTTGCCATGGCCTTCCTCTGCAGAGTCTTCCTTGGTGGCCTTCCAAGTACTGACCCTGCTTAGCTTCCAAGAACTGACAAGACTAGTCTATACCAGTCCGCTTTCCCTTGTCTTTTTCCCCCCCTGCCAGGGTAAAAAAACAACCTGGGGGAGGTACATTTTTGATGGAAGAAATTACCCAAGCAGGGAGATCCTCTTTCCTAGTGGCACTGCCCTGATCCATATCTCCTTGCCTCCCCATATTCACAAACACACACAGAGCTGTTTGTTAGAACCACAAAATATGCAACAAGTCTCAGCACAGAAGTCCAACATCCCACATTGGCAGGTCTGCTCCTCTCCTTCCTACTTGCTCTCCCGCGCTGCAATTGACGTCAAAGGGCCGATAATATTGCCCGTCGTTTCTGAGAAAAATGAAAACAAATTTGTGTTAGTGGGTGAAAATGGGGCTGGAATGTTTGGTTGTGTAATCTGTTGGGGTGAAGATGATTCAAAAGCATTTAGAATGCCTGAAAGCGGGCCACCAATTTAATTGTCCAGCATGTTGAAAAATAAAACCAATGAATTTTAGTATAAGTACCTCTTTAAAAATCCTGCAGGAGGCTAAAACCATCTCAGAAGAGGCATTCCTGCCTGTTTGAGACATGAGAGGCATTCTGTCCTGTATGAGATGGGGAATGCCTCTTCTGAGATGGAGTCTTAGAAGAGGCATTCCTATCTGTTCCAGACAGGAGAGGCATTCCCTGTATGCAAAAGAAGGGAACTGCCTCTTCTAAGATGGGGCTTTGGAAGAGGCATTCCTATCTTTGAGACATCAGGGGCTTTCTCTCCTGTATGAGATGGGGAATGCCTCTTCTGAGATGGAATATTAGAAGAGGCATTCATGTCTGCTTGAGACATGAGAGGCTTTCTCCTCTGTATGAAATGGGGAATGCCTCTTTCAGGATGGAGCCTTTCACAACACAAGCTCATGATCTCTAAGCTAAGTATGCTTTTTGTCTTCAGTCCCCTTGTGTTTTCTTCCTAGGCAAATATATTCTGATAGACGTGTCTTAATGAGAACAGATAAGGGTTCGTTTGACCCGATTTTCCTTAATTAGGTGACAACCTTCCTTGCAGGCATCGTAGAAATGCTGTGCATTGTTATAAAAAAAACTGATGCTCATCCTCTCGCATGCCGCGTCTGAGCGCTTTGCTTTCCCCACACAGGATCTACCTACTTCTTCAAGGGCAAAGAATACTGGAAAATATCGGACAGCAGCCTGGAAGCGGAGCCCGGTTACCCACAATCCATTGCGAGAGACTGGCTGGTGTGCGGTGACATGCAGTCGGATGCGCCCGAGCCGGCCGAGAGCACCAGGACCGGGGTGCGTTCCAAGCAAGGACACCACGATGAGAGCCGTTCTGAGAGCGAGGTGTGCTCGTGTACCTCGTCCTCCTCCGACCCACTCTGCTCGCGCTCAGTGCTCGAACTCTCCGTAGGCCTCGTCTTCGCTAGCCTTTGGACAGCAGCCTTGGCCGTTGGGCCGCTATGACAGCTAGCGGGAGGAGGATTGGACGATGCTGCAGCAATTCAGGGATGCAAAGTGGGGAAGGGGGAGTTAAAAAAACAACAAAAATAACAGGATGCCGCACTGTTAAAACGAGCAACACACCACATTCCTAGGAACGTGTTGGGAACGGTTTCAGATTCTCCATGAGAAGTGAACTTTGCTTTTTCTTTTTCTTTTTTGGTTTTTCTTTCCAATTCCGTTCTTTTCCTTTTCTTTTTCTTAACTTAATGAGCTTTAACAGCAGACTCCGGGGGTTGTCACTTTCTTCGTCTCCCCACTCCCTCGCCCCAAACGGTGGAAAGAATAAAGATTCTGACTCGTCTTGGAGTCAGGAATATTGCCTAGCTGTATCGTGCTGTGGGTCTTGCGGGAAAACACACACACACACACCCCGCTACCGAAAGAGGAAGGTGGAGGGAGAATTTGTGGGCATGGTAATCGCACCGTGGCTTTATGGCCAACGAGGCAATTGGAAGTGCAAAAAAAAGAGGTGTCCGACCCGGGCGTGGTTGATGTCAAAAGAGGCAAGTCGTTCGCCGAACCAGGGTTGTGTCACGTTGGAGAGATCGCGATGTCCGTGGGAGAGGTCGTCTTCGAACAACAGAGTCCGGCTGCAAAGAGGTTGTCTGTCACAGCCCGAGCCTCAGAGTCTGAATGCGGGGAGGCTGGTTATCCAGAGCCAGTTTGGTGTAGTGGTTAAGTGCGCGGACTCTAATCTGGGAGAACCGGGTTTGATTCCCCACTCCTCCACTTGCACCTGGCTGGATGACCTTGGGTAAGCCGTAGTTCTGATAAGAGCTGTTCTTGAAAAAGAGCAGTTTCTGTCAAGAGTTCTCTCAGCCCCACCTACCTCACAGGGTGTCTGTTGTGGGGAGGGGAAGGGAAAGGAGTTTGTAAGCCACTCTGAGACTCCTTTGGGTAGTGAAGGGCGGGGTATAAATCCAATCTCTTCTTCTTCTTCTTCTATCCTGGGCAGCTCGATCTAGAAAGCAGGCCAGAGAGCTCAGAGGATTGATTGCCTCGCCTGGCAGCTGGTCCGGAAACACCTGCTGTGCCACAGTTAAACATCACTGGGTCAGAACTCGGATCCCTGTGGGTCAAGAGAGATCAGCATCCTTAGGCAGCCGCCGAGGTCCTGGCATCCCATGATGGCCCACTGCCGGTACCCTACCTCGTGCCATTGTAGAGAGATAGCAATAACCACCGCCACCTAGAATCGTAGAGTTGGAAGGGACCTCCAAGGTCATCTAGTCCAACCCCCTGCACAAGGCAGGGAATTCACAAACACCTCCCCCTCCACACACACACACACCCAGTGACCGCTGTTCCACGCCCAGACCCTGCCCCTATTGGGGCAAGGGAAAGGATTGAGCCCCCTCCAGTGGGGAGCCCCCCCGTCCTTGGGGCTCCACCACTCCCTGTAGTAGTGGTTCCCCTCCATCTTCTTCTATGGGGAGAGGGGAAACTGTTCCTTCCACTGTCTCCATACCCAAGTGGGTGGACAAGGAGGTCATGACGACAGATTGGAAGCAACTCAGCAGCCCCCAGCTGGCTTCTTGCTCTGGGCATTTATTTATTCTATTCACAGCCTGCCCTCCCCTATACAATAGGGCTCAGAGCGGGTTACGACAGTCTTGAAAACATTTAAACAATTAAAACATCAAATAATTCTCTAATGTTATAAATATAATAAAACCGCAACTCTCGTGCAGCTAAGAGAGCACATATAGAGTTTAACCTTCCATATATTTTCCCGGGCCCCGGCAGGGCTCTTTTTGTAGCAGGAACTCCTTTGCATATTAGGCCACACACCCCTAATGTAGCCAATCCTCCAAGAGCTTACAGAGCTCTTCTTACAGGGGCTACTGTAAGCTCTTGGAGGACTGGCTACATTAGGGGTGTGTCGCTTAATATGCAAATGAGAACCTGCTACAAAAAGAGCCCACCCTAAATGCCTCCTCTAGAGCTGCTGTTTGCTGGGAGGGTTAGGGTTCCTGGATACCTCCTCTAGTGGGGTAAATATCAGTTCCAGGGGCTGTTGGAGGTTAGCAAAGCTCCTTCCCGTGGTATAGTCCTGACTGGGGTGGTAGAGGTCTCAGAAACGTGGCATTGTAGGGGACTGAAACCTCTTTCTCCAGCTCTGCAACCAGCTCCAATTCCAATCCCATTCCTGTGTTTTAGTATTGACCACATGATATATCCAAGTTTGAGTCTAGTAGTACCTTTAAGACCAACCAAGTTTAATTCTGGGTATAAGCTGTCGTGTGCTGGGCTTAAAGGTGCCACTGGACTCAAACTCTGTTATGCTGCTTCGAGCCAACACGGCTCCCCACCTGAGTCTGTGCACATAGTTCTGTTGATTGTGCCAAGAATTTGGAACGAAATTTCATCTGTGGCCAGAGGGAGGCAGCAAAGACAACCACATGCAGCCAAAAGAGAGCCCTTCTCTAAACAGATGGTCAAATGTACTGTGGTGGTTTTAGACGGGAAATGGAACAGAGCTGTCTGTCAGGTCTGCTAGGTATATTAATACAAGGCATGATCCTGCCACTGAACGGAAGAACCAAGTTCATCCTTCAGTTCCTCTGGGACCTGAAGACGTCTCATCGATCTGTCAGTCTTTACCCTCCTTGGAGCTCAGGACAGTGTATGTGACTTTCCCCTCACCCACTTCATCCAGGCTGACAGAAAGTATTTTCTTTTCTTTTCTTTTCTTTTGCTGTCAAGTCACATCTGACTTATGACGGACCTATGGGGTTTGTCAAGGCAAGAGACCAACGGAGGTGGTTTGCCATTGCCTGCCTCTGTATAGCAACCTTTATCTTCCCCAATGGTCTCCCGTCCAAATACTGACCAGGCCAGCCTGGCCTTTCCAGGTCAGGGCAACAGAGAATTACTGGGCCCAATTTACCCAGCGTGTTCATTGGCTGAGTAGGGATTTGAACCCAAGCTCCCCCAGTCCTACTCCATCACTAACCACCTCTCCGCACTGGCGCTCCCTGCCTGTCAAGAGCAAGAGGGCAGCCATGTTTGAACTGGCCGGTTTTGGCTTTCCCCTGCAGCTGTGAGAAGACCTCACTCCCCAGACCCACAATCTCTTCCTCCACCAACTCAATACCTGCTGTCTTTGCCCTTTTATTCATTTCAGTCAGGTATTGGTAATATTTCGGGTCTGAACTTCTGTCTGTCTGTCACATTTTTATCCTGTCTCTTCTCTCAGGTGCTTAGGTGTGGGGAAACTAGGACTCCCTGTTTGCCTTGGGGGGAAATGGAAGGACGCAGGAAACCAGGAAGCACATATATATAAAAAATAATCCTAGGAAGTTTGGTTCCCTCTCCAAAAGGAGGGGAAAAGAGAATCCCAACTCCAACATGACTGGTGATCAATGCTCCCTCTAAGTCGTGGAGCCTTGTGAGCCGAAATTCTACTTTGTGAGCTACTGGCATTAAAGTTGTGAGCGAGTGATTTGGCTACAGCACAACTTAGTTTGCTCTGGAGCCATCCTTCCTGAGCAAAGACAAAAATCTGTGACCTGGAGGCTAAAAAACTGTGAGCTAGCTCACACTAACTCAGCTTAGAGGGAACACTTCTGGTGATCAGTGGTTTTCCTATGGCTTGTCTTAACAATCCATCTAACAGAGTGTGGCAGAGCATGAACAGATGGATTGATTTGACTGATTGATGATCCCACTCTGTCTCATGGGCTTACAGCTGCTTTCGACTGCTTTCCATTCCAATGGGGCTCAGGTCTAAATAATTAAATATCATTAAATGTCATTTTCTCAGAATGCTATATTTCTGGGGAGTGGGACCAGAGTCAGTCCCAGGTACGGCAGTGATGGTGGGCGCTTTCTCACACACTGATGTGACTCCCTTTCGATGCACTTTGCAACTGGATTTGACTGTGTGGAACGGCAAAAAAAAAAGCCGTGCAAACGGCCGCTGAAGTGGACTGAAATGGCATTATTCAGCATGCGTGAAAGCGCCTGGTATTTCTGGAGTCCTGGCCAGGAGGTAGATGGAGCGTTACTCCCAGGTTTGGGAATGGGCCTCCTTCCCTGAATGCAAAGACCACTTCAAAATGTTTATTTTTAAGGTTGGACAGCCTGGCATGAAGCAGTGTAAGTAACGTGCTTGGAAGTCGAACTCGCGCCTTCTCGCAGTGCCTGCTTCCTCTCAGGTCCAGCACCCAGCATGCTCGTCACTTAAAATGAGCAGCATTTCGAGCGTATTTGCATCTGTGCGGTTGGCAGGATTCGTTACGGCCTAGGCAGCCAGCCGGGAGCAGCCTTTGGCCTCTGCTCAGAACTTAATGGATTGTTGGGATCGAAAGGAATAGTAATGCCCTTGGCTTTCCAACTCGGCTTGGTACATCTCAAGAGCTACACTTCCCATCAACCCTAGCAGGAAATAATGGTCAGAACATCAGAACATCAGAGACGCCAACCCTGAGGCAGGGTTCTTTCTCCCCCTTCCAAAAGGTAAGTGTTGTGGCCGGGAGGGGGATACATCTTGGAGGGCTGCGTGGAGAAGTATCCCGCCGAACGCTCGCAAATGTCCATCGAGTGTTTGGCCAGAATGCTTGCAAAAATACAAGTGGTTTCTGGGGGTGTTTGCCAGTTCCTAAAGCCAGGCGATGATGATGATGGAAGAAGAAGCTTTTGACTTGCTAACGTGTGTGTAAGGCAGCATGTATAGCTAGGATTGCTCCTTGGGGAACAGGATACGCTGTGCTGAATATTCAAATGCCTTTGCTCTAAATTATCTCATGCTCTAAAGGCTCAATTATCTTTGCTCTAAATCGGTTAGTGAACCCGCTCTGGAATCCTCTGTAATTTCCTATTTAAAGGGAACTCTCTTTTTTTTTATGGGCCGCGGTGGCTCAGTGGTTAAGATGCTGAACTGCAGACTGGAAGGTCGGTAGTTCAGCAGTTTGAGACCCGAGTGCCGCGTGACGGAGTGAGCTCCCGTCTCTGGCCCCAGCTCCTGCCAACCTAGCAGTCTGAAAGCAAGAAGTTGCAAGTAAATAAATATGTATGGCTTCAGTGTTCCATGCCCGTCGGCGTCTAGTCATGCCGACCACATGACCATGAAGATGTCTTTGGACAGCGCTGGCTCTTCGGCTTGGAAACAGAGATGAGCACCGCACCCTAGACTCGAATTCGACTGGCTTCCGAGCAAGGGAAACCTTTACCTTTTTACTCGGCTCCTGCCCTCTCTTTTCCCTTACGCTCTAGCTTGTGCAGAGTGGACATGAATGCTCCACAGGCTGATGAATATCTAGCAAGCTGTGGCAAGCACTCGGCTTGATAACCAGCCACCACTCGTTTCTAATTTTTTTAAAAAAAGAGCTAATTGAAGTTGGTAGCAGCTACAGGGGTCATTCCAGCACTTGCCTGGTTGACAGCTGACCGGGTGGTGCTCGGCTGTCGGTGCCAACTGAATCAAAGAGAGCCGTCATAGGCAAACCCCAGAGGAGGAAAAGGAAATGGATTCAGGGCACCAAAGCCTTGACTTTGTCCAATCCGTGTGAAGAAGGAAAGAGCTCTTGGTTCTGCGAGAGCTGGGAAGAGGAGGAAGAGCTGCCATGGGCAGTGCGTTGCGGAAAGGCTGGACCTCCGGCTCAAATTCCAGCTTCAAGATAAGTATTAAAAGAACATACTCTACTTGTCAGGCAGTTTGGCGTAGTGGCTAAGTGCGCAGACTCTAATCTGGGAGGACCGGGTTTGATTCCCCACTCCTCCACTTGCACCTGGCTGGATGACCTTGGGCAAACCATAGTTCTGATAAGAGCTGTTCTTGAAAAAGAGCCCTTTCTGTCAAGAGCTCTCTCAGCCCCACCTACCTCACAGGGTGTCTGTTGTGGGGAGGGGAAGGAAAAGGATTTTATAAGCCGCTTGGAGACACTGAGTGAAGGGCAGGGTATAAATCCAATCTCTTCAGCCCCTGGGGTCCATTCACTTAGGGGGCAAATGTCAGGCAAAGGTGGAGTTCTACTACTGGGTCCTCTCCAGCCAGGTTCTTTGTCTCAAAAAAGTTGCCATGTTGTCTGTGGGAGCTTTGAGACGGATCTCGGAGGGGGGCTGTGTGGTGCAGTGGTTAGAGTGCTGACCTAGGATCCGGGAGGCCCAGCATCATATCCCTGCTCTGCTTTGGAAGTCTGGTGGGTGAGCTCGCTCCAGTCCTACTCTTTGAGCCGCACCCACCACGCAGGGCTGTTGTGATGATGGAATGGTGAAGGGAGAACCAGGTACACCCTCCGGAGCTCATTGGAGGAAAGGCTGGATAACTCATACTCAATAGTGAAGAAGAGGAGGAGGAGATTGGATTTATACCCCGCCCTGCACTTGGAGTCTCAGAGCGACTTACTCTCCCCGCAACAGACACCTTGTGAGGTAGGTGGGGCTGAGAGAGCTCTTTTGAGGACTGCTCTTGAGTGAACTAGTGAAGAGAGATTTGAGTCCCCAGTGCTGCCTCCTCATTCAGAAATGCCCACCAAAACAAAACAAAAAAACATTACTGTCATTAGCCTTGAAAGGGGGGAAACAGCCCCAAGCTGGACTCTTGTTTCTTCTCAGTTGAAGTTCCAATATTAACATGGGGAGTGCAGTCAGCAAGATGGCACACTGTCTTTCCCAGGGCTTTTTTTGTAGAAAAAGCCCAGCAGGAACTCATTAGCATAATAGGCCACACCCAACAGCATGAATGTATTAGCATATTAGGCCATGCCCCTGACAGAGCGACTCATTAGCATATTAGGCCACACCCCTATGTTACCAGAAGTGTGGTCATCCAGCCACACCCACCTTTTGCTTCTTATTCTGTTTACCTTGTTTGTTGTCAAAACCCAGGGCCTTTTTTGTAGCAGGAACTCCTTTGCATGTTAGGCCACACACACCTAATGTAGCCAGTCCTAATGAGTTTCTGCTGTTGGGTGTGGCCTATTATGCTAATGAGTCCCTGCTGGGCGTGGCCCACTCTGGAGCCAGCTGGAACTCCATTCCTCTGCGTTCCTGCCCCAAAATAGCCCTGGTCTTTCCTCATCTGTCCCCCTCCCCGAGGAGTCTGTTCAGCCATTTTAAAACGCTGGGGCCATCACATTGTGGATCTCCCAGTCTCACATCTCTGATTTGAACCTCATTGAAGGAGGCAGCTGATATCTGGACTGTCCCACTTTGGATGGCAAACAGGATTGAATGCTTTGACCTCCACAGACACACACAAATGTTTTTTTTAAAATCCCTCCACATAGCATTTCAGGGGAAGGCTAGGCCAGAATTTCTTCCCCTGACCTGCTTGTTATCTCAGCAGGCAAACCCCAGAGGAGGAAGAGGAAATGGATTCAGGGCACGAAAGCCTTGGATTTGTCCATCAGTGTGAAGAAGGAAAGAGCCCTTGGTTCTGCGAGAGCTGGGAAGTGGAGGGAGAGCTGCCGTTGCGGAAGGGCTAGATCTCCAGCTCAAATTCCAGCTTCAAGATAAGTATTAAAAGAACAGACTCTACTTGTCAGGCAGTTTGGAGTAGTGGTTAAGTGCACGGACTCTAATCTGGGAGAACCAGATTTGATTCCCCACTCCCCCACTTGCACCTGGCTGGATGACCTTGGGCAAACCATAGTTCTGATAAGAGCTGTTCTTGAAAAAGAGCCCTTTCTGTCAAGAGCTCTTTTCCACATTACAGTCTGTGCTCTTAACTACACCAAACTGTCTCTCCTTCAAAGCTGTGAACCCCACCCTGCTGTCTAAATAGAAGCCTCCCCAGACACAAGATGGCCATTTCAGTGTTGTTGGCATATAATAGAAACATGGAACATGAGAAGTATGGATAGTGAAGAAAGCTGAAGGGAAGGAAATGGCTTCATTTGAAATGTGTTGGAGGAGAGTGCTGCAGGTCCCCATGGACCGCCAAAGAAAGCCGCCCAGTGGGTTCCAGACCACATCAAGCCTGAACTCTCTCTAGAAGCTCAAATGACCAAACAGCGGCTATCGTGCTTTAGTCACATTATGAGAAGACCGGAGTCACTGGAAAAGCCCATAATGCTCGGAATAGTGGAAGGCAGCAGGAAAAGAGGAAGGCCAAACATGAAATGGACGGACTCAGCCAAGGAAGCCGCAGGGACCCTCGGTCTGCAAGACCTGAGCGAGGCTGTTAACCAGGGCTATTTTGGGGCCGGAACGCACAGGAACGGCGTTCCGGCTGGCTTCAGAGTTGGCCACGCCCACTACAGCTAAAACCTCTGCATGCGTGGCTACAGAGGGAAGGCCTGGAGAGCGACCCCCCCCCCGCGACTCTGAGGCGGGGGGGCCCCTGTAAGGATCAGGGAGGCATTTAAACGCCTTCCCCAGCCTGTCCAAGGGCCAGCTTGTCCAGGCCCCCCGCAGCCGCGGGGTGCCCAGCAAGCCAAGGGAAGGCATGGGGACGTGGCCTAATGAGCTGTGCTGTCAGGGGTGTGGCCTAATATGCTAATGAGTTTCTGCTGTTGGGTGTGGCTTATTATGCTAACGAGTTCCTGCTGGGCTTTTTCTACAAAAAAAAAGCCCTGCTGTTCACAAAGACATTTTGGAGGACATGAATCCACAGGGTTGCCAGAAGTCGGAAGTGGCTTGACGGCACCTCAAACACACACGAGCACACAGCTGATAACAGCTCTTGCTGCCGGCACAGGTTGTCCCCGCCGCACTTGCCTGCCACGCAAAGCCATCACAAGGAAAAGGTGGGGCTGTATAGAAACAGCTCAGAGAGGATGGAGATCTAGGTTAAGGAATGCAAAGGAGGCCCTCTTGTAAGTCTGTACAGGGGTGAGGCGTCTTTGCATTGGCTGACCAGGCAGAAAAGAGCGCCAGGCCCTGGGAGCTTTACGCGGATTTGGGGACCTGCCAGCTTTCCCACCAGAGAATCTGCAGCAGCTCAAATTCTCTCCCCCCCGCCATTGATATGAAAAGCACAGGCACACCACCCCCTGCTCTGAACCTGCTCATCCTATCAAGCTGGTCTTAGTATTTTAAAGGGGGGAAGACAGGCTTTAAAGAACACTTCTTCTTTTTTAAACTTTAAAAGTTCTAACAGCTCAGGGAAGCCTGGTTTCAATTCATGAAAGGTAGGAAAGGTTGAAGGGTTGGATGCCGTCTCTCCCAGCATGCCCTTGATCCATGGCTGGGCACGTTCAGAAGCTCCCCTTTTCCCCCACTTATTAGAATCCCTCGGGCCCTTACATTTCCAGGATTCCATGTTGAACATCACTTGAAAATATCATACCTGATCCACAATACCCAATCCCCTGGCTATAGGAAAGGCACAAAGTATCAAGTAGGGAACCTTACCAGCATGACCTTGATCCGTGGTCGTGCACATTCATAAGCTACCTTTGATAGAGATCCTTTGATGGAGAGACAATTTGGTGTTGTGGTTAGGAGTGCAGACTCTAATCTGGGAGAATCGGGTTTGATTCCCCACTCCTCCACATTCAGCTGCTGGGGTGACCCTTGTCACAGTTCTCTCAGAGCTTTTCTGGAAAGAGCAGTTCTCTCAGGGCTCTCTCAGCCCCACCTATCTCACAGGGTTTCTGTTGTGGGTAGGGGGAAAGTCCCGTCTGAGAGTTCTTCGGGTAGTAAAGGGCAAGGTATAAATCCAATCTCTCCTCTTCTTCTTCTTCTTCTTCTTTTTGGGGTGCCTTTGGTCACTACCATCAGTTGAAGATGCAAAGGCTGGCCACGAGCAAATCCTGTGGTCCAAACCACCTTTGCTAGGAATCTGTTGGCACAATTTAGAAGAAGAGGAAGAAGAAGAAGAAGAAGAGATTGGATTTATACCCCGCTCTTCACTACCCGAAGGAGTCTCAGAGCAGCTTACAATCTCCTTTCCCTTCCCCTCCCCACAACAGACACCCTGTGAGATAGGTGGGGCTGAGAGAGCTCTCTCAAGAACTGCTCTTGAGATAACAGCTCTGAAAGAACTTGTGACTGACCCAAGGTCACACCAGCAGCTGCAAGTGGAGGAGTGGGAAATCAAACCCGGTTCTCCCAGATTAGAGTCCACTACACCACTACACCAAACTGGCTCTAGGTACTCAAACGTAGGTACTCAGACCAATGAAGTGAAAGGAAGCACCAGGCATAAATGTGTTTGGAGGAAAATGTCAAGAAATTCAGGATCGGGGTGCATGGCAAGCAACAGGCCACGTTCTCAAGGCAGGACCTCATGCCTGTTATATGACTGGATTGTTGTCCTCCCTGATCACAGCTCACATGTCAGTCTTGGTCATGCTAAGCCATGTTATGTTCGGGACACACTTTTACTCACAAGTTGCATAAGGCCTGCAAATTCCAATGCCATTAAAAATGCAGAAGCCAGCCATAAGGGAATGAAAGGCTAGCATCGAAGCCCTTGACTGTGACAGGTGTTTTGGATCGAGGCCAACTTCGCCAGCGGTGACACACAGAAATGTTGCCTTGACAAGGTCATGCCTTCCTGCATGAGATTTGGAAATAATGACGTGGCAGCTCATGCAGGATTTCAGACACAGCATGGACGACACTGTTCAGCTCTAGGAAAGTGTAGAATGTGATAGAACAGCATTACCCATTTCTTTTTGACGTTGTCATTTAATACTTGACCGTATGATATTTCATAATGCCAGAAATAGGGTCCATGAAATCACCTTGGCTGCGGTGGATCCTGAAATATTCACGAAAAAGAGGAGCGACACCTCTGTGAGAAAACACAAAGGGTACTGAGCACCAGAAGCCGACTGGTACTGGGCACCCTTTGTGTGACCCTAAAATATTGACAATATTGTTTGGTCAAATAGTATCTTGGATGGTAGCAAGTTAGATTACGGTAGTGATGATGTAAGCTTTTCATAAAGTTCTTCCACCAGCTTTGTATTTATTTATTTTTTATTTATTACTTTTGATTTATATCCCGCCTTGCCAGCGCAGGCTGGCTTGTAAATGTCTACAATACCCAGCTTTTCCGTACAATACCCAGCTTTTTCATAAAGTTCAGCCAAAAGGGGAGCACTCTTTACAAAAGCATTCTGCCTTTTCCAAAAAGTCCCTATTTTAGTATTTTGGAGGATTGGGACGGAGAAAAGGGGCAATTCATTCAAAGTCAGGCCAGTACTATCTAACATTATGTTGAACTAACTTCATGATGTCACATAGTCACATCTGACTGACTGACTGAAATCACATTCTGAATATGGTCTCCAATCGGTTGAAATCCCTAGGCCGGCCATAACAGGGAATCATCCTAGGTTTAAATGCAATGAACAAGTGGGGGGGGGATTAAGGACACCCTTTTCACACCAACCCTCCCCCCTTTCACATCTGAACATCTGGCACATCTCTACCCTATAGTGTGGTCTGGATCGGAAGTGGGGCCCCGCACATTAGAAAACTGGGCTCCCACAGGGGACTTGCAGCAGCCATTTCATTTGAGTATTCACTGATAGAATTTATACCCCACCTTTCTCTCCAATGGAGACCCAAAGGGGCTTACATCTTTCTCACCTCCATTGTGTCCTCACCCCAGGGAAACTATTAATTGATCAGGGTTTTTTTTTTGTTGGCTGTTTGACAGCCATACCTTTGATGTATTCCTACATTTTAACGTTATCTTATCTCTTACATGCCAATAAAGGTTGTCTGTCTGTCTGTGTCCTCACAACAACCTTGTGAAGCAGGTTTGGCTGTGACTGACCCAAGGTCACCCAGAAAACTTCCATGGCAGAATGAGGATTCGAACCTTGCTCTCCCAGATGATAGTCTGACGCTCTACCCACTGCACCACCCTGTCTGTCTCACGCTGACATCTGGCTAAAAGCCCCCATGGCAGACCTATGTAAAATGTAACAGGTAGTTAGGCCTTGTCCTGATCCGGATAGCCCAGGCTAGCCCGAGCCCCAGTCTCCTCAGATCTCAGAAGCTAAGCAGGATCGGCCCTGGCTAGTATTTGGATGGGAGACCTCCAAGGAATACCAGGGTCATGACAAAGAGGCAGGCAATGGCAAACCACCTCTGAACATCTCTTGCCCTGAAAACCCCAAAAGGGGTCTCCAAAAGTCAGCTGTGCCTTGACAGCCAAAAAGGAAAAGTGCGGCCTTAAGCTGTGTGTTGAAAAGTTCCTGTGAATAGAAACCACATCCCGTCAATAATTCTCAGTCATGTGCCGTCTTCCCATTCTCGCTCAGTCGTCCACAACACTAGCCCCATGATCCTGATCCATCCCACAGGTGCATCGTGACATAAAATACCGATAGCTGATGCAACTCCTGTGACACTCTGCCCGGCACAGTGAGGACAACGGCTTCTTCTGGTATGTCGCTTTGCATGTAGTCCACTGAAATCCGCATGACGTAGGCGCTGTGACAGAAAAGTGGTTTATCTTGCTAGGGAGTCGTCGGCTCCCTTTAACCTCTGAGTCACCCCTCGAATATGTAAACAGTCAGAGGCTGGGATAATTTCGAGAGCCTCCGCTTCCTCAGATAACGTATTAGCTGTGCCTCAGACCAAACTAGAGGAGAGCTTGGGAGATCCGAGATCCGATCTTCCCAGGATTTTGCAAACGGAAATGGCTGCTGCCAATGGAGCAAACATCGGCTCCCCAGGGCACTTTGAGGTTGGAAACCGTACCGGGGAGGGGTACATAAGTCTCATCTCCCCGCTCACCACAATCCCAATCTGAATCAAATCCCCATGCACTTGGGAATTAGGCTACCAGAGGAGCCCTTGGTTGCTCACATCTGACTTTGTGGCAGACACCGACAGGATCATCTTTGTAATGTAGTTAGCCTCCCCCAAGCAGTGTTCCCTCTAAGCTGAGTTAGTGTGAGCTAGCTCACAGTTTTTTAGCCTCTGGCTCATGCATTTTTGCCTTAGCTCAGGAAGGACGGCTCTGGAGCAAGCTAACTGATGCAGCAGCCAAGTCGCTCGCTCACAACTTCAATGCCAGTAGCTCACAAAGTAGAATTTCTGCTCACAAGACTCCACAGCTTAGAGGGAGCATTGCTCCCGAGCACTTGAACACGTGTTTTTCCTAGGCCAGTAGACTGGGGCATGGCTTAGTGGTACGCCATCTGCTTCATAGAATCATAGGATGTTAGAGATGGAAGGGAACTTGCAGGTCATCTAGTCCAACCCCCAGCGCTCTGCAGGAGCATAGCCGAAAGATAGCCCTACAACATACCCAAAAGATGGTCGTCCGGCCTCCGCTTGAAAATGTCCAGCGAAGGAGCTTCGCATGAAGAAGGTCCCAGGTTCTGATCCTTCTAGGGTTGCCAGCCTTGGGGTAAGGACTGAAGATCCCCCTGAATTGGAGGTGATCTCCAACAGAGGTCGTTTCCCCCTGGAGAAAATGGCTGCTTTGGAGGGTGGACTCAACAGCCTGATCTCCCACGAGGTCCCTCCCTTCCTCAAACCCCGCCCTCCCTGGCTCCACCCCCAAAATCTTCAGGAGTTTTCCAACCTGGAGATGGCAACTCTCGTTCTTGCTGCCTTCAGCCAAGGGATCTCAGGTAACAGGTGGTGGGAAAGGACCTCCACCCAAGATCCCAGAGAGCTATGGCTGGAGTAGGTAACAGTGAGCTGGACAGACAGGGTAGCCTCATGCTCAGGTGAGAGATGCGCAGATAGCGCTCTCACACTCTCACCTTGTGGTACCCGATGCTTAGTCATTGGCACCTGGTGGCTTGACTGTGTGAGGCACCCGTTGCGGTCTCATGAATCTTTATTTCGTATCCCAACAAACAAGATTCCCAGTAATGCGGAGCAAGTCACCCAAGGAAAGTCTGTTCAAACAAGTCTTCCATGGCCAAGAAGAGAAGGTGTTCCCTCAGCTTGGAGGCATCTCCTGCCACCTTTGGCATGCGTAAACTCCTTGCTTCTGTGAAAACTGAAGACTATTTACATAAGAGAGGCCATGTTGGATCAGGCCAATGGCCCATCTAGTACAACACTGTGTGTCACGCAGTGGTCAGAACCCAGGAGTCATCAGGAGGTCCACCAGCGGGGCCAGAACTCCAGAAGCCCTCCCACTCCCCCCCTCCACATCTCCAAGAATATCAGCTCTTTTACAGCCCAAAAATATTCCAAGGGCACAGGAATAATGCAACTCAACAAATACAGCAAAACCATCATCACCTGCCCTATAAAAGCCAATTTGGTGCAGTGGTTAAGAGTGCCTCTAGAGAACCAGGTTTGATTCCCCACTCCTCCACATGAAGCCAGCTAGGTGACTTTGGGTCAGTCACAGCTCTCTCAGAACTCTCTCAGCCCAATGCTGTGGGGTGAGAAAAGGAAGGTGATTGTAAGCCGCTCCAAGACTCCTTCGGGTAGTGAAGGGTGGGGTATAAAACCAGCTCTTCTTCTTCTTAAATGTCTTTCTGAAAACCAGATTCCCAAAAACCAGACGCAATGAACTAGGTCCACATCTTTAACAAGCAATTTCCGCAACAAGGGAGCAATCACCAAGAAGGCCCTGCTTTCTTCTTTCTTGCTTCGTTTCAGAAGACAGGCCAGTACTTAAAGAATTTTGAGGAAGCATGTTTATGAAAAGAGGTGATCCTGTGTTCCAATATGCTGTATTATTTGTAAGTAAGCATCCCTGCCTGCTACATGAAGCATTGGTGCTTACTTGTGTGTTGTAGGGTCGCTAGCTCTGGACTGGGAAATTCCTGGGGATTTTTTTTTGGGGGGGTGCCTGGTGGAAGGGCAGAGTTTGGGGAGGGGTGGGAGCTCAGCAAGGGTATGATGCCATCGGTTCCCCCTCCAAGGGAACTGATAGCTGTAGTCTGGAGATCAGTTGTAATTCTGGGAGGACTCCAGTCCTTCGGGACTGGCTGGCAACTGGTCCCTAACAGAACAATCCTCTATTATTATTTTCTATCCGAAAGTCTACCCATAACACTAGAATTTGGGAGCACCCAATGAATGATTATGAATGAAGATGATGCATGGGATAGAGCAGGTAGAGAAAGGGGTACTTTTCTCCCTTTCTCACAATACAAGAACTCGTGGGCACTCCGTGAAATTGCTGAGCGGTCGGGTTAGAACCGATAAGAGGAAGTCCTTCTTCACCCAAAGAGCGATTAACACATGGAATTCACTGCCACAGGAAGTGGCGGCGGCTACAAGCATGGACGGCTTCAAGAGGGAACTGGATAAACATATGGAGCAGAGGTCCATCAGTGGCTATTAGCCACAAGGTATAGATAGGGGCTCTGGAGCAACGGATGCTCTGTCTTCTTGGTGCTTGAGGGGGGGCAAGAATGGGAGGACTTCTAGTGTCCTGGTCCCACTGGTGGACCTCCTGATAGCACCTGGTATTTTTTGGCCACTGTGTGACAGAGTGTTGGACTGGATGGGCCATTGGCCTGATCCAACATTGGCTTCTGTTATGTTCTTACAATGGGTACTGGGCAGACAAGGAAATACCTCTTTACTTAATGAGTCATTACAGTGTGAAATTCACTGCCAGTAGAGGTAGTGCTGGCCAGAGGAGAGATCGATCAATGGCTACTAGCCACGGTGAGTAAAGGAAACCTCCATATTCAGAAGCAGTCAACCACTGAACACCAGAGCTAGGAGGCAACATCCAGGGGAGATCTAGGTCTTAATGCCCCCATCACTGGCTCTCTGGGGCAACTGGTTAGCCACTGCGTGAAAGGTGATGCTGGACTAGAGGGACCCCTGGTCTGATTTAGCAGGGTTTTTCTGACATTCTTATACTGTCCCTTTTTTAAAAGAAACAACAACCTTTATGCAGCTTCCCTGGTCTGGCCAGGTCGACTGTTGCCTCTTTCTCTTCCTATCTGCCCCTCTCCCCGGCAGGAGACACCGCGCGCGCGGGGGGAGTTCTGAATTCCCTGCATTGTACAGAAAGTTGGGCTAGATGACCTTGAGGTCCCTTCCAGCTCTATGTTTCTACGTTTCCCTGGATTTTCACGCGCTTGTGTCTCAGTCCGTATCCCTCATTTTACCTTCTGAATCTAAGATAACGTGTCTCACCCTCACCCCCCCAGCTCCGCCACTAGAAGAGCATCTGTAGCACGTGGCTCCTTCCAGAGTTCCCCGATCAAAGGCTTCTCCAAGGCTGGTGCCCAATCCATTACTTTAATTGGCTCACCAATTCACAAGGCTCCTTACTCAGCCAGTGAGTCAAGGACAACAACTTTTCCTACCTGGTCACTCAAGCCAAGGGATGCCGGACATACTGTGCTCGCGTTCCAGCGTGATCCATCAGCAGCTCTGTGGCTGATCGGTGTGTGGAACCCTTGCCACGAGTGAGTCACACCCGCAGCTGAATAAACTTGACTCATCCATCAGCTCTGTCCTGGACTAGTCCTGCCAGTCTGGGAGACCTTGAAAGATCTGGAGGTGAGATCTGCTCACCCGACTGGGGTTGCATCAAACAAGAGCAGAAGTCCCATCCCTGCCCTCCCCCAGTCAACAAACACAAAGTCCCATGTTGGGAGCCCACAGCTGAATAAACTTGACTCATCCATCAGTTCTGTCCTGGACTAGTCCTGCCAGTCCGGGAGAACTTGAAAGGTCTGGAGGTGAGATCTGCTCACCCGACTGGGGTTGCATCAAACAAGAGCAGAAGTCCCATCCCTGCCCTCCCCCAGTCAACAAACACAAAGTCCCATGTTGGGAAATGTTGAGGTTAAAGCTGGACAGAGAGCCGAACAAAGAACATGCTGTAGAAAGAAGGGTTGCGACACGTAGATCGCATTTCAGCTTGGGAGTCCGGCTGTGTTCCAAGTGGTAATTTGGTATAATGTCGAAGCCTTCACCAGTTAATCAACTGGATCGATCCAGCAGCTGTCCTGGCTGACCTGGATAGTCCCGGCTAGCCCAGTTTCGCCAGAATTTGGAAGCTAAGCAGGGTCGGCCCTGGTTAACATTTGGATGAGAGACCACCAAGTCCAGGCCTGGGTCATGGTTGTAGAGGCAGACAATGGCAAACCACTTCTGAAAGTCTCGCGCCTTGAAATCCCCATGGGGTCACCACAGGTCAGCCGTGACTCAATGGAGACACAAAAGCAAACCAAAAAAAGCAAATAAACAGATGGATCAATTTAAATCCTTTGATCACTTCAGAAGATAAGGCCTCAATTAGACAGGTTATAGGGTACCTCGAAGGTCGAAGTGTTGATAAATGCGGTTAAGTAAATAAACAGATGAATCAATTAAAATCCTTTAATCTCTTTAAAACATACCACCCCCAGTGAGTCAGTTTGTAGGTTATTTTGGAGGTTTAAGCAGGGTATGGCGACTCAGTGAATTAATGACTTCTCAAACGTCCTGTCTTTTAACAGCCTTGCTCACATCTTGCAGACTAAAGGCCAGGGCCTCCTTGATTAAGTGTTAAGCTCAGAGGTTAAGACGCTGAGCTACAGACCAGAAGGTCTGTAGTTCGGCAGTTCGAGACACGAGTGCCACGTGACAGAGTGAGCTCCCGTCTCTGGCCCCAGCTCCTGCCAACCTAGCAGTTTGAAAGCAAGAAATTGCAAGTAGATAAATAGGTACCACTTCAGTGGGAAGGGAACAGCGTTCCGTGCACCTCGGTGTTTAGTCACACCGGCCACATGACCACGGAGAAGTCTTTGGACAGCGCTGGCTGTTTGGCTTGGAAACTGAGATGAGCACCGCACCCCTCACCCCTAGAGTCGGATTCGAATGGCTTTCGAGCAAGGGAAACCTTTACTATTTTTAACTATAGGATTTACAAACCCATGGGTGGCAGGGATATTCTTGGAAGAGGCATCCCCTCCTCTCATGCACAGAGGGGCGTTTCCCCCCGGTGTTGCCTATTATGTTATGATGGCCACATCATCCAAAAACAAAGCACATTTTTAGAAGAGCCATCCCCCCTTTCTCTTTGACTCTGGAGGGAATGGCTCTTCTGAAATGCTGCCTGGTATCTCATCATCCCATTCCAATTCCCAAAAAAAAGGAGACGACAAAGACTGCAGCAACTATCAGGCCATCGTCTCAATTTTTCATGTGGGTACTCAGAATCTTACAACAGAGACTGAGAAATGCCAGATGTTCATCCTGGATTCAGAAAAGGAAGAGGCACTAGAGATCATATTGTATCTGGGATTGTTTTGCTGTAATGTGTGAAACCTTAAGTTTGGTTTGGATGTTCTTGTATCTCTTCTGCACATTCTTTTCAGGCTTCAGTCTGGCATTGCTTTCAAAATCCTGTCAAGGTGATTTCCACCCACCTTTGTTATTTCCTTAAATGAAAGTCCTTCATATTGGGAAGTGATCTACTGTCCTCCAGGATGGGACAAATCTCGGGCCGGGGAATAAGTTCTGAGGAAATGACAACTTGTGTAGAAAACATCAGGAACAAGTCTCCTCATGAATAGATTCAGCTGGGTCCCCTCATGGAAAGATAGATTGTATTTATTGTATGTTTTATTATGTTACCCGCCCTGAGCCCACTCGCGGGATGGGCGGGCTATAAGTACAAATAATAAATAAATAAATTGCAAATGTGTGTTGGTCACTGGAGCATACAAGACGATTTCAGAAGCAAAGTTGAAGGAAAAGAGGAAGACCCACATGAGATGGCTTGACATTTGGGAAGTCCTTAATTCATAGGGTCACTGTAAGTCAGAAGCAACTTGCCAGCATTGAAAACACACGCACCTCCCACCCTCTCAGAAACCAAACGCCTTCCTAGAAGAGGCATCCCCTTTCTTTCACAAGCGGGGAAATGCCTCTTCTCGGATGCAGCCTGGGTCCCTAAACATAAAAACAATGTCCCTTCTTGGATACGTATCGCCCCTTCTCTCACAGACCGAATGGAATGCCTCTTCTGAGAGGCTGTCTTTCACGTCACAGTGAATATCTCATCTAAGAGCAAAATCAAAAATCATCTCAGAAAAGGCATCCCTTCTGTCCCCTCAGAAAAGGCATCCCCGGCTTCCGGTCTGGCTCCCGCGAATGGTGGACGCACCCTCGGGTTGCTCCCGAGGGCGTCTCGCCCGCCCGCGGTGGAGGAGGGAATCCGCGCGAGCGGAGACCCGAACGAGCACCTCAGGAGAGAGGAGCTCGGATCCGGGGCGCTTTAGGGCGCACTAGGGGGGAGTCGCTCTTTCGGCCAAGAGGTCGGAGACCGAGGCTCCCGCAATGCCCTGCCCCAATGGACCTTGCTGCGTGAGCGACCCCGAACGGGGTTTAGCGGAGCCACCAGACGTCACCGAGTGATAAAGCGACCATCCGCAAAAATGGAAAAAGAAAAGATCGGCTTAACTGTGAGTTGTCAAAATGCAGAGAAAAAGAACTAAAAACGTCTTCCGTCCCCTCGGAAAAGGCATCCCTTCCGTCCCCTCGGAAAAGGCATCCCTTCCGTCCCCTCGGAAAAGGCATCCCTTCCGTCCCCTCGGAAAAGGCATCCCTTCCGTCCCCTCGGAAAAGGCATCCCTTCCGTCCCCTCGGAAAAGGCATCCCTTCCGTCCCCTCGGAAAAGGCATCCCTTCCGTCCCCTCGGAAAAGGCATCCCTTCCGTCCCCTCGGAAAAGGCATCCCTTCCGTCCCCTCGGAAAAGGCATCCCTTCCGTCCCCTCGGAAAAGGCATCCCTTCCGTCCCCTCGGAAAAGGCATCCCTTCCGTCCCCTCGGAAAAGGCATCCCTTCCGTCCCCTCGGAAAAGGCATCCCTTCCGTCCCCTCGGAAAAGGCATCCCTTCCGTCCCCTCGGAAAAGGCATCCCTTCCGTCCCCTCGGAAAAGGCATCCCTTCCGTCCCCTCGGAAAAGGCATCCCTTCCGTCCCCTCGGAAAAGGCATCCCTTCCGTCCCCTCGGAAAAGGCATCCCTTCCGTCCCCTCGGAAAAGGCATCCCTTCCGTCCCCTCGGAAAAGGCATCCCTTCCGTCCCCTCGGAAAAGGCATCCCTTCCGTCCCCTCGGAAAAGGCATCCCTTCCGTCCCCTCGGAAAAGGCATCCCTTCCGTCCCCTCGGAAAAGGCATCCCTTCCGTCCCCTCGGAAAAGGCATCCCTTCCGTCCCCTCGGAAAAGGCATCCCTTCCGTCCCCTCGGAAAAGGCATCCCTTCCGTCCCCTCGGAAAAGGCATCCCTTCCGTCCCCTCGGAAAAGGCATCCCTTCCGTCCCCTCGGAAAAGGCATCCCTTCCGTCCCCTCGGAAAAGGCATCCCTTCCGTCCCCTCGGAAAAGGCATCCCTTCCGTCCCCTCGGAAAAGGCATCCCTTCCGTCCCCTCGGAAAAGGCATCCCTTCCGTCCCCTCGGAAAAGGCATCCCTTCCGTCCCCTCGGAAAAGGCATCCCTTCCGACCCCTCGGAAAAGGCATCCCTTCTGTCCCCTCGGAAAAGGCATCCCTTCTGTCCCCTCGGAAAACGCAAGAAGAAGAGGGTGTTGTGTAGTGGGTTCGACGCATTGAATGATCAGGAAACAGCGTGATTGTCAGCACACCTTTACTAGTACACAACATAACAACAACAAATGCCTGTCAGGCGGCCAACTATATACAGTCCCCATGGACCACCCATAGGTCCTATTGGAGGGTTTAAACTGCCCGCCAAGGTTCCTATTGGTGACCACTTGAGGTCTCAGGATCCTAGTCCCTATTGTCTCTGAGAGCGAGCTCTGGTATAAGTTGCTGGTGCCTGGTGGCAGTCAGCGGACATGAGGATCTGTCCCCCTGATGGAGGGAGGGAGGGACGGATGGAGAAGGCTCCCTGTGGACCTCCAAGTGGGGCTAAGGCCTCTTCCTGTGGCAGATCTTGGTGCTCTGGTACGGCAACGCAGTTGGTTGGCACCCCTCCACCCCTGGCTCCCTAGAAATAGATGCATCAAGTAGATGAGCCAGTGCGGGATCCTTGTCTACGAGGCTAGACATCTCAGCATTTGGAGCAGAAAGCAGTCTTTGACTTGGCATCAATCATTTATCGGGAGCAGCATGCAGGAGCACCCAGGAAGCATTTGTTTGTGCAGGAAGAACCCAACCAACGCACTCAAGGGGACCACAGCGATGAGCACAACCCCCCCCCCGCCTTCTCCTGGTGACTCCAGCCAGGCCCTTGGCCAGGATTTTGTGGCTTGGGGGGCAAAACATTGTCTGGTGGGGCTGCCATTATTTTTCTGTCTCTTAACAACTGTACTTTTAAGTAGTAATAATAAAAAAAGACAACCAGTAATACTAATGATAAATCAAATTAAATGCAGCACAAAGACCTCCCACAACAGCCACCCCAGACTTCTCAAAACAAGCTCCATTCAAGTCTGCTCCGCATCCAACACACAATGCGTGTTCGACAGGACTTAACCCCATGTCCTGAAGCATTCTCCGTTTGTAAACCTTTTTTTTTTTTTTTTTGGTAACATCCAGCTTGACGAAGAGATTTCATGAACTCGAAAGCTGTCGGGCCATTTTGTATCATTGGATTGGTTCCTGATAAGAGGTATGACACAAATTGTGTTCTTGACTGGCCCGAGGTCACCCGTCACCGATGAGCTTCCTGACTGAGGGCGGATCGGAAGGCAAGCCTCCCCAGCTCTTGCATGATAAGCTCACCACTGGTTCTCAATGCTCTCTCTGTCCCGCTGACCTTCCCAATGGACAGGGCAGCCAAACCCCATGTGGGGAGTTACAACTTGTATCCGGACTGTGGTGATCGGTTCCCCTGGACAAAATGGCTGCTTTAGAATGGCTGCTTTGGCATTAAACCCCACTGAGGCTGCTCCCCCAATCCCACCCTTCCCAGGATCTCCCTCCAAAATCTTTAGGAATTCCCAGCCTGGGAATGGTAACCCTACCGACGAACAAACCTGATTTGAAGGAAAATGGTCCTTCACCTTTCCTCTGCGCACCACGCAGGAGCGGTTACGCCTCTCCACCCCCCAGTCCCCTTCCATTATTCTTGTGGCCACACATGGGTGCAACCTGTGTTTGTGTGGCATCCAATTGGGTACATCTGGGAGAACCGGGTTTGATTCCCCACTCCTCCACTTGCAGCTGCTGGATGACCTTGGGCAAGCCATTGTTCTGTCAGAGCTGTTCTTGAAAGAACAGTTCTTGAAAGATCTCTCAGGCCCACCTACCTCACAGGCAGTGTTCCCTCTAAGCTGAGTTAGTGTGAGCTAGCGCACAGTTTTTTAGCCTCTGGCTTAGACATTTTTGTCTTAGCTCAGGAAGGATGGTCCCAGAGCAAGCTTATTTATGCAGTGGCCAAATCGCTCGCTCACAACTTTAATGCCAGTAGCTCACAAAGTAGAATTTTTGCTCACAAGACTCCACAGCTTAGAGGGAGCATTGCTCACAGGGTGTCTGTTGTGGGGAGGGGAAGGGAAAGGAGTTTGTAAGCTGCTCTGAGACTCCGAGTGAAGGGCAGGGTATAAATCTAGTCTCCTCATCCTCATCCTCCTCCTAGATGGGAGGGTTGGGGGGCACAGTCCCAGGAGAAACATTCAAAAGAAAAACAAGGCCTCAGGTACTTACTGGAAGTTCTCACCATAGAGTTCTTGGCAATTCCTAGAGCTACCCTTGTCACTTCGGAGTAGCTCTAGGAATCACCAGGAATTCTATAGTCAGAACTTCTGGTAAGTAGCCAAGGCCTTATTTTTCGTTTGAATGTTTCTCTCCAGAACCCTCCCCAATCAGCTGAGCACCAGCAGGCCAGGGGCTACGACTGGCTGAAGGTCTGCCACCATGAGAGGGCAAGTGGGAACCCTACAAATGGGCATGTTAAGAGTCCTGGATTTATGGAGTGTGATGTGCCTGCCCCCTTTTCAAATGGTACACCCACACATGGACTTGCAAAGGTATCAAAGGCAGGCCCATGGAAAAGGGGTGAAGGGCGTGATCCTATCCCCCATTGAGCAAACAGAGAAGGTAGCGCAAAAGAGATAATCGGAAGTGGGCCTGGAGACGGCAGCAATTAAGTTCAGCGCATGCATGACTTGAGTAATCCTCTGTGATCTGAGTCAGAACATAATATGCCTCGGGCGATTTTCCATTAAGGAAAGCTTTCTCTGCCTATCTGGGTCTAACTGGGCTTTAAAAATTCCAGACAAGTCTACAGATTCAAAAAGAAGCTTTCATGCCCCCCTCAGGGGATCATGTTTGCATCATAATGCTGTGGTGTCGTGGGAACAGCAGACACAATCGGAAACTCCTGGGTGGCTTAACTAGGAACTATTTATTTACCCCAAAAAAAGAAAGAAAGCCTGTCTGGAAGCTCCAGGGCAAAACTGGTGCAGTGAGACACTAAAACTCACACAGTTAATCCAGGTTGTTTTTTTGTTTGGGCAGCCTAGCTCCTCCTGTGTCCTTCAACTGAAAACAGCAACTCTCTATTGCAAACTCTGGGTTGGGAAATTCCCGGAGATTTTGGAGATGGAGCTTGAAGGGTGGCTTTAGGGGAGGGGAGGGGGCCTCGTAATACCGTAGAGAGAGTCCACCCTCCAAGGCAGCCATTTTCTCCGGGAGAACTAATTTATGTGGTCTGGAGATCGGATGTGATTCTGGGAAATCTCCAGGCCCCATCTGGAGGCTGGCAACCCTACGTGGTGCTATGAAACTGCTGTACAGTTGTGCTGAAGCACATTGCCGGGAAAAGGAACAAAACACCACAAATGCCACCCGTTCTCCTTTCCCCTTCGAGGTTTTCTGAAATTTGCCAAAGATCTTGGACCGCGAGGATCTTGGTTTGTACATTTGCACTGTGTGCATAGTTATATTTTCCTTTCTTTTCCTTTGTTCTAACCTTTTTGGTTATCTTTCTTATGCAGGGCTGTGTTTTTCTCCCCTTTTGGAGGGTTCTGTGGGGAGGATTTTTCCCTAAAGGAAAAAAAACATGTTTGAACACCAAAAGTAACCCAGAATGGGAAACAAACAATATTGAACGAGTTGGTAGCTATGTTCCCTCTAAGCTGTGGAGTCTTGTGAGCAGAAATTCTACTTTGTGAGCTACTGGCATTAAAATTATGAGCAAGCAGTTTGGCTACTGCATAAATTAGTTTAGCCGGGGGTGATATGGGTCAACCGAGCCACACCCTTGGACTCCTAGAACTCTGCTCCCCACGTCCTCTGGCTCCTGAGATTCCATATAAGTTTTAGGCATACCTTTGCTACCAGGGGGACTAGAACTTGGTTTAAAAAATAAAAATAAAACCCTGAATCATGTGGCTAACATAAGTTTGCCAGCCTCCAGGTGGGCTGTGGAGATCTTCAGGAATTGCAACTCATCTCTAGGCAACAGAGAGCAGCTGCCCTCGGCCGGGGGTGATATGGGTCAACCAAGCCACACCCTTGGACTCCTGGAACTCTGCTCCCCATGTCCTCTGGCTCCTGAGATTTCATATAAGTTTTAGGCATACCTTTGCTACCAGGGGGACTAGAACTTGGTTTAAAAAATAAAAATAAAACCCTGAATCATGTGGCTAACATAAGTTTGCCAGCCTCCAGGTGGGCTGTGGAGATCTTCAGGAATTGCAACTCATCTCTAGGCAACAGAGAGCAGCTGCCCTCGATGAAATGGCTGCTTTGGAGGGCGAACTCTAGGGCATTGCAACCTGCTGAGGTCTCTCACCATCTGAAACCCCACTGTCCCCAAATCTCCAGGAATTTTCCAACCTGGAGTTGGCAACCCTAAGCTAACACAACATCCTGCGACTTCCCTGTGCCTCCATAGACCCACCAGTGTGTTTTTAATGGCTTGTTAATGACCTACCTCACAGGGGGTCTGTTGTAGGGAGGGGAAAGGAGTTTGTAAGCCGCTCTGACCTTGGGCAAGCCGTAGTTCTGTCAGAGCTGTTGTTGGAAAAGAGCCGTTTCTGTCAGAGCTCTCTCAGCCCCACCTACCTCACAGGGTGTCTGTTGTGGGGAGGGGAATGGAAAGGAGTTTGTAAGCCACTCTGAGACACCTTTCGGTAGTGAAGGGCGGGGTATAAATCCAATGTCTTCCTCCTCCTCCTCCTCCTCCTCCTCCTCCTCTTCTTCTTCTTCTGTTATATGCTCTGGTTTTTAATTACAAACCATCACACACAAGGGTCTGAAGAGGCGGCATAGAAACCTTGTGGTGGGGAGTGCCATCCAGTTACAGCCTCCTTAGGGACAACCCTCTTTTCAAGGCAAGCCACAAACAGGGGCCGTTTGCCATTCCCTGTCTCTGTGTGGAGTGACCTCGGACTCCCTCGGTGCTCTCCCAGCCATGTCCTAACCAGGGCTGGCCCTGCTTGGCTTCCACGATCTGATGAGACTGAGCTGGCCTAGGCCATCCAGCTAGGGTTGTCAGGCCTGGGGTTGGGAAATACCTGGAGATTTCGAGGGCGCAGCCTGAGGGGGGCAGGGTGTGGGGAGGGACTTCAGTGGGTTACAGTGCCATAGAGTCCCCCTTCCCAAGTGGCCGTTTTCTCCAGGGGAAGTGATCTCCATCGCCTGGAGATCCAGTTGTAATTCTGGGAGATCTCCAGCCACAACCCGAAGGTTGACGACCCTACTTGAGGGCACATGGAAATATGCTAGATATAAAGGACAGAACAGGAGGCCGGGAAATCTACCACCGACGCAGGTTTGTGTGCTTACAGATCTGATTGCAAAACACACTTTGTACATGCGTTGGAAATTTCCCAAAAGTCCATGGGTGGACACCCCCCCCCCCATCCATGACCCAGGCTGGAAATGGGACTCTGCTGTCTGGGGGACTGCAGCTACATCTGCAGCCCTAGACTGTGCTTTGCTTTTAAGTCAGGCTGAAGAGACAGGCATTGGGTTGCCAGGTCTGGGTTGGAAAATACCTGGAGACTTTGGGGCTGGATCCAGGAGAGGGCGGGGTTTGGGGAGGGGAGGGAGGGAGGGAGGAGGGAACGCACCCTCCAAAGCAGCCATTCTCTCCAGGGGAGCTGATCTCTGTCAGCTGGAGATCAGTTGTAAGAGTGGGAGATCTCCAGGCCCCACCTGGAACCTGGCTACCCTAGACAGGTGGGAAGCCAGTCGGATGACCCTGAGGCCTAGCAAAGAAGCCCACTGTCCCTGTGCTCCCCTTCAGCATCTCTCTCTGTGTCCTCCACTCTCCTGGCAGGCACGAAGGAGTTACGCTGGTGACATTTAGACTGAGTTTATCCCCTTCAAGCATCTGCCTTGAGGCTTTTTTAGATTTGCCCTGTTCACGCAGCCTTACTTCGGCCCTCCTTAGATACCTGGGGGCAAAGGAGCAATCTTTCTCTTCGCAACATGGGTAGGAACTTGAAGCTATTTTTCATCCAGATGGATGGGTTGGGAAATACCTGGAGTTTTTGGGGGTGGAATACTACAGGCGATAGACATCAATTCGCCTGGAGAAAATGGCTGCTTTGGAATCCTCATACCCCATGGCTTTACATCCTCATACACCCATTGTAATCGTGCCCCTCACCAAACCCCGCCCTCTCCACTGTAAAAAACGTTTACTGTAAAAGCAGGAGTTCTCCAGCCACCGTCTGGAGGCTGGCAACCTTACTTGTTGGGATTATGTCAAATCAAAACCAGAGCTGTTTGTTTTCAGAGACCTAAAAGAGCGCTTCTGGGGGTGTCTGCTCATCCTATTACTACCAACAGTGAACAGGTTTGGCAGGGCTTCGGGCGTTGTTTCAAAAACCTGGGCAACCTGTTGGAACAGGCGCGACAGGCAGAGAGACAGAAATAATCTGCCACAGGGAGCAATACCTCCCTCGAAGCACTTTCAGTTCTCTTAAAACCTATTCTCACTCTTCAGTCCAAGCTGATATTTATTTTATTTATTTATTTTGTATCCCGCCAACTAACAAGGCCATTTGGCATCATAAAACAACATAAGTACAGTACACAATACAGTTAAAAACAATTAAAACAGATGACAACAGTATAACAACATTTTCATAACCTGCTGTGTATAGTTTAGCTAGATGTCTCTGGGGTAGGTAGTCTCGTATGACTATTCGGGTCCAGGCCACTGGAGTGGGGGGGGGGAGAAAGGGACGTCCGCTGCCTCTTATCAAAAGCCTGGTGGAAGAGCTCCATCTTGCAGGCCCTGCGGAATTGTAATAGATCCCACAGAGCCCTGATCTCATACGGGAGCTCGTTCCACCAGGTGGGGGTCAGGGTCGAAAAGACCCTGACCCTAGTTGAGGCAAGCCGGACGTCCCTGGGGCCGGGGACTACCAAAAGATGTTGCTGGTAGACCTCAGTGCTCTACGAGGCTCATATGGGGAGAGGCGGTCCCGAAGGTATGCTGGCCCCTGGCCGTATAGGGCTTTAAAGGTAAGCACCAACGCCTTGAAACGGATCCGGTATTCGATGGGCAGCCAGTGCAGTGCAGGCAGCCCTGGGTGGATGCGAGCCCGCACAGGCGTCGCTGTCAATACCCATGCTGCCACGTTCTGCACCAGCTGCAACTTCCGGAGCTGAATCAAGGCCACACCCCTGACAGCACAGCTCATTAGCACATTAGGCCGCACCCCCTTGTTACCAGAAGTGTGCTCATCCAGCCACACCCACCTTTTGCTTTTTATTCTGTTTACCTTGTTTGTTGTCAAAACCCAGGGCCTTTTTTTGTAGCAGGGACTCCTTTGCATGTTAGGCCACACACCCCGAATGTAGCCAATCCTAATGAGTTCCTGCTGTTGGGTGTGGCCTATTATGGTAATGAGTTCCTGCTGGGTGTGGCCAACTTGGAAGCCAGCCGGAACTCCGTTCCTGTGCCTTCCTGCCCAAAAATAGCCCTGGCCCCACGTACAGAGAGTTACAGTAATCCAGTCTGGAAGTGACCATTGCATGGGTTCACTGAAGCCAGGTTGGGGGAGGTGTAAAATAAGGAGCTAATCTGCTAATCTAGTTTTATTCAGCAGACAGCAGGTGGTCATACATTTCCCACGTGCCCAGAACCATTGCCTCAATTGGGGAGGGGAATCTTCACTGATCCTTTGAGGACCGTGAATATTTTTACCCTCCAGGAAAAATGGGCTTCCTTTTCACTTCGAGCTAGGGTTGCCAATCTCTGGGGAGGGCCTGGAGATCTGCCACTATTACGAGTGATCTCCAGAAAATAGAGATCGGTTCCCCTGGAGAAAATGGCTGCTTTGGAAAGTGGACTTTAAGGCATTGTGCCCTGCTGAGGTCCCTCCCAAACCCATCAACCTCCGCAATGAAAATGTTCGTGAACATTCTGTAACACCACAGCAAGTCAGCCAATAGCTGCCATAGGCTTCATCGCTACCCACTAGCATGTTTATGATATAGATGATACGGCTTAAAGTTTCTAACAAAGGCTACCGCATTGGACAAACGTAAGCTGACACATGGAGAATCCTATGAGAATGCTATGCTGGGGATTATTAGGAAAGGTATTGTAAACAGATCAGCCAATATCATAATGCCCCTCTATAAATCAATGGTGCGACCTCATTTGGAATACTGTGTGCAGTTCTGGTCACCACACCTTAAAAAGGATATTACAGCTTTGGAAAAAGTGCAGAAAAGGGCAACTCGAATGATAAAAGGGTTGGAACACTTTCCCTATGAGGAAAGGTTAAGGCGCTTAGGGCTATTTAGCTTGGAGAAACGACGACTGAGGGGGGACATGACTGAGGTTTATAAGATTATGCATGGGAAAGAGCAGGTAGAGAAAGAGGTACTTTTCTCCCTTTCTCACAATACAAGAACTCGTGGGCACTCCATGAAATTGCTGTGCGGTCGGGTTAGAACGGATAAAAGGAAGTACTTCTTCACCCAAAGAGTGATTAACACATGGAATTCACTGCCACAGAAAGTGGTGGTGGCTACAAGCATGGACGGCTTCAAAAGGGAATTAGATAAGCATATGGAGCAGAGGTCCATCAGTAGCTATTAGTCACAAGGTATAGATAGGGGCTCTGGGGCACGTGATGCTCTGTCTTCTTGGTGCTTCGGGGAGGGGGTCAACAGTGGGAGGGCTTCTAATGTCCTGGCCCCACTGGTGGACCTCCTGATGGCACTGGTATTTCTGGCCACTGTGGGATACAGAGTGTTAGACTGGATGGGCCTTTGGCCTGATCCAACATGGGCAAGCTATTAGTCACAAGGTATAGATAGGGGCTCTGGGGCAAGTGATGCTCTGTCTTCTTGGTGCTTCGGGGAGGGGGTCAACAGTGGGAGGGCTTCTAATGTCCTGGCCCCACTGGTGGACCTCCTGATGGCACCTGGTATTTCTGGCCACTGTGTGATACAGAGTGTTGGACTGGATGGGCCTTTGGCCTGATCCAACGTTGGCGTCTCTTATGTTCTTATGTTATGTTCTATCCCAGTGTGGGAGCTTGAATAACCCTCCTGTACCTTTACCCGTCATATAAAACAATACTAAGATCTTATCGCTGAGAGGATAAAATATCCCACTGGTTTGCCTCTTTGCTTTGGTTGTCTGGACTTCCTAACACTTGGATTTCTGGCTTTGAGTTGCTGTCTAACCCGATGGGTGGCAAAGTGCATTTCGTATTGTGCTAAAATGATGCGTACACTCTGTGCCAGCGATGATTTGCTTTTGGTCACTTCAGGTCAGGCTGACCGGCGCTTCAGCCTCACAGACAGAAATGGTTACTTCGTCAAGAACAGAGACTTGCATTGCCACAGACCTTAGGCCAGCCTGCAAATAGGCAAAATTGACCGCTGCCCCCATCTGTTTCTTCTCCGCTGTGACCCCCACCCTGTGGGACAGCCTGCTCGAGGAGGTCGGGAAGCTCTACACTCTCCTGGCTTTCCGCAAACTAAGCAAAGCTGAACAAAGTTTGCGTCCAGTGGCACCTTTAAGACCAACAAAGTTTAATTCTGAGTATAAGCATTCGTGTGCATGCACACTTCTTCATGTTGCACGCACACAAAAGCTCATACCCAGAATTAAACTTTGTTGGTCTTCAACGTGCCACCAGACTCAACCGTTATTCTGTTGCTTCAGACCAACACCTGAATCTATGCAAGACTGAATTATTCAAGAGAGCTTTTCTACGCAGGAAATAGAGTTGCACTGCACTAAATGATTCACAACATTACATAGTAAAATTCTTACGGACTGAGGTATACACTGCTGCATATAGATTGCTAAAACTAGGACCCTGCTATGGAATTTTGCATCAATTAGGGTGCGGTCAGACAGCATGCTGAGAGCAGGTTAAATTGCTCCGGCCCCATGCGGGTTTTTTTTTAACCTGGAGCATCGCAATCACACTCACCTCCTTGTTCCAGATCCCTGCACAGCCACATCACACCCCGCCGTCCACACGTGGGAGCTTGCCACTGCCAGAGGAAGTGGTGGCGGCTACAAGCATGGACGGCTTCAAAAGGGAATTGGATAAGCATATGGAGCAGAGGTCCATCAGTGGCTATTAGACACAAGGTATAGATAGGGGCTTTGGGGCAAGTGATGCTCTGTCTTCTTGGTGCTTGGGGGGGTCAACAGTGGGAGGGCTTCTAATGTCCTGGCCCCACTGGTGGACCTCCTGATGGCACCTGGTATTTCTGGCCACTGTGTGACACAGAGTGTTGGACTGGATGGACCATTGGCCTGATCCAACATTGACGTCTCTTATTTTCTTATGTTCTTGTGTCTGTGTTGTTTTTCTCTCTCAGTTTGGGCATGCACACAGGCGGCCATCTGTAGAACTAAAATTTTCATGCGTGCGCAGAACTGCGATTTCCACTTCAACCCGACTGCTGTAACACTTCCCTTTAAACTTTAAAGGAATACTTCTTTTTAAACGTTTACCCCAAAAATGGCCTCCATGATATCCCTAACTCGTCTAAACGCTAAAACTAGGCACTGTTTAAACATTGTTTTTAATAACACGGTGGCGGACCTCTGCCTATGCACAGACCGCCAATGCTTAAAAAAAATGGCAGGCGAAAAGCGGAAGTCTCGGGCAGCTTTCGAGCAAGGAGGGGGTTTAAACTGGAAGTGGCTTGACACCGCAGGAGCGATCAGACGTCAGAAAAGTGCCGCTGGAACCGGAGAATCAGGAAAACACCACTTGGGGACCTGGTAACAAAATACTCCAGTTTAAAGGGGGGTTGAGCCGGAAAGCGACGGCTGGGGACAGTGTGCAGATATTGGGTGTGTGAACATGGATATAAAATCTGTTTCTGAACTGGCACGACATCAGATCAAATGGCACGTCTGAACACACCCATAATAATGTGTCAAATTAAAACATGCTTTGCTTCGGTTCTGTTCTTAGACTCCTGGTTTGTTCTACCACCCTAAACCTCTTGCATTGTTTATCAAATGTCCCATCCGTCAATTCTATTGACTCACTCTGTGTAATCCACCTTGAGTCCAAGTGAAAAATGCAAAGGATAGATAGATGATAGATGATGATAGATGATAGATTGATGATAGATAGATGATGATGATGATGAAGAAGAAGAAGATAGGTAGGTAGGTAGGTAGATGGATGGATGGATGGATGGATGGATGAGAGAGATGGATATTACAAACAATAAAACATTACACTAAATGAAATACTGGGAAATGTTATCTGAAACTGGCTTATACTGAGCCAAACCATAATCTGAATGGATAAATGGGATTTTAAAACCCCCAGAAACTCTAAATCAGTAAATCCTTCCACAATAGATCTATAATTGAGAGTCCTAGAGACCTGTATAAAGTGAATTACAATAACCAAGCCAGGATGGAATCAGAGCATTGGCGGCGGCAGTGAGATACTTATACCCTGTCTCCCTGGCTTGCTGGTTTTCTACATGTGGTGCATCTTGGAAGGGTTTTTTTTAAAAGCTTGGAGGAGCATTAGGTTTGCCAACCTCCAGGTGGGGCTTGAGATCTTCCGGAACAACAACTGAGCTCCAGATAACACAGATCCCCGGAGAAAATGGCCGCTATGGCGGGTGGACTCTATGGCATTATGCCCTAGGGAAGCCCCTCCCCTTTACAAACCCCACCCTCCCCAGGTTCCACCCCCAAATCTCCAGGAATTTCTCAACCTGGAGTTGGTAACCCTAGGAAGCATTCAGAAATATCTTTCTACCACTCTCATCAGCACAATTTGTAGAATGGCTCAGCAATACAAGGACGTGCCTTCTGGTTCTTGCTGTGGACTAGAAACATGCCCCTTAAACCTGTAGTTTACAGCTCTGCTTCCTTCTCCCATCCATTACGGGTCATTTTGGGCTCCCGCCATCTCCAAATATTTGTTGACTTCTGCCCTCTCTTGCGGCTAAACGGAGACTTCGCGAAGCTTTGCGTATTCAGCTGCCATTTCCGTTCCAGCGTTTGAACTTAATTTCGACTCTGTGTGTGCGCAAGGGTCTGAGATCTAGCCGTGGAAGAACTGCAGCGATGGAGAGCAAAGAGAACAGCACCATTCCGAAACACAGCTGTGTTTAGAGACGTCTCGTGGGTAGCCGTGTCAGGTCGTAGATAACTTCCAAAAATGGCCATTGCATAATACCCTTTTTTTAATGTCACAAAATGTCACAAAAATAGCAACCGAGGTTTTAGGTGACACGGAATTCTTTGCTGGGCTGAAGGTTGTGTTATACAAGCATGAAAAGGGATGTTTCAGGGTTTGACAGAGAAGCCCCTCTCTGCACTTTGTAAAGTCTTAAAACGGGATGTGTTAGCGGGCTTACTTAGATTGGAGGGGGCTATATCAAGAGGAAACTAAGACAGGGAAGGAAAGAAAAAGCCGCCTGTAAGCCGCCCTGAGCCCACGGGGAGGGCGGGGTATAAATACGAAAAATAAATAAATAAATAAATAAAAATGTATTTAGGTAGTGCATTTTGACTTCACCCTTTCTCCAGGGATCTCTTCACCATTTTATCCTCACAGTGACCGTGAGCAGTCGTTGAGGCTGAAAGAGAGTGACCAGGATTACCCACTTCCTGGTATTACAAATAATCACCAGTCTACAGAAATCAGTTCCCCTGGTGTTGTGTACCACGATAAGACTACGAGTTTCGCACCCAAGGATAATAGGAGCTATGGATCCGAGAACTCACCTATCAGTCAGCCCGGATCCTAGTAGGGAACCAATAGGGGGAGTTGTGTGTAAATAATCCAATCGTGGGTGTGAGTGTTGGGTGTGTTTTGAATGGGAATATAAGCGGGCCGTGGGCCACGCTAGTTATCTCAGGTTCTCTTATGTACTAATAAAGTATGAGCTGAAATCACTACTCCATGCATCAGTCTCAGTACTTTATACCTGGAGAAAATGGCTGCTTTGGAGAGTGGACAATATGGGATTATACCCTGCGGAGGTCCCTCCCCTCCCCAAACCCCGCCCTCCCAAGGCTCCACCCCCAAATCCCGCCCTCCCGAGGCTCCACCCCCAAATCTCCAGGTATTTCCTAACCCAGAGCTGGCAACTCTAAGAGTGATGGACTCCAAATCACCCAGCAAGCTTCATGGCAGAACAGGGATTTGAACCCAGATCGGGGCCCTGCGGGACCTTTTACCGTTCCGCAGGGCCTGCAAGACAGAGCTCTTCCACCAGGTCTTCGATTAGGGAGCCGCACCCAAGAAATTGAGGCCCCGGCCCCAATATTAACATCATCATTAATATGTTAACATGAGACGCTGCTAATGCCCGCCATCGTTCACAAGCAGCACTAGCACTTTATGCTGTGTTTTATAATTACACTGTTGTGGTTTTATTTAATCCTGTGTTTTAACCTCTCTAATATATTTTATGTAAGCCGCCCTGAGCCTGCCTCGCCAGGGAGGGTGGGATACAAATCAAATAAATAAAATTAGTTGTGCATTCTAACCATGACACCGCAACGCCATTTGAGTTAAATCGGGTGTCTCCCCAGTACTAATCAGAACACGAATGTCTGTTGTCAGGGAAACAGCTGAGCTAGCACTTGTTCTTCCGTGGGATATAAAACTACCTGGCTGGTAGTGGTTCCCTGTACTATACAGACCTCCAGTGTCTTGGACATGTTATTCTAAAAGGAGCGCCGGAGGAAGGCAGGCAGTTGGTAAGTGGCTATTCCTGCAAGGGCACCCAAGGCAGTAAACAGTCCCCATGGTCACCAGGCACTGGGCAGTGGGAGACACAGAGGCAAGGCCTCAAAACTCGGAAGGAAAACTGGGGCTGTGGTCATAAGCGCCAGAAAAAATGGGAGGGGGGAGCGAGGCTATTTCTTCCGGAGGAATTTGACCCGCAGCTGCACGATCACACCTCCCTTTGAAGCTGCAGGTGCAGTCCATTTTCCCCCCATGCGCTTAAACAAGGGATCGATGAATTGCACCTCTGCACCAAAGGCTCCCTATGGAGTTTGCGGTGATGCGCATACAGCGAAGGGGGGGCGGAACAACAGCACGGAGTCGGGATGGCCTGATCAGACCAACACCCAGGGCTATTTTTGGGGCAGGAACGCACAGGAACGGAGTTCCGGCTGGCTCCCGAGTTGGCCACGCCCAGCAGGAACTCATTAGCATAATAGGCCACACCCAACAGCAGAAACTCATTAGGATTGGCTACAATTAGGGGTGTGTGGCCTAACATGCAAAGGAGTCCCTGCTACAAAAAAGCCCTGGATTTTGACAACAAACAAGAGAATAAGAAGCAAAAGGTGGGTGTGGCAGGATAACCACACTTCTGGTAACATGGGGGTGTGACCTAATGTGCTAATGAGCTGTGCTGCCAGGGGTGTGGCCCAATATGCTAATGAGTTCCTGCTGTTGGGTGTGGCCTATTATGCTAATGAGTTCCTGCTGGGCTTTTGGCTGCGAGGTGCTTCCCAGATGATGTTGTCCGATTGCGCCCTTTAAATCCGCCCGTCATTCGCACCTATGGCGGGTCTAATGGTGAGACTGATCGCAGCCTGGGCGTCCTCCTGACCCTGCCAGTGGGCAATTCCTTACAAAGGTCAGGTGGTGGCCCTGGTTACCTGAGAGAGAAGGAAAAGCCTCTCCAGGTGTTGGGAAAACCTTGGAGGGCAGGGTGGAACAGGGCCTGCAGGCCAGAGTGGGCCAATTCTGCTACAGAGCCAGTTTGGCGTAGTGGTTAAGTGCGCGGACTCTAATCTGGGAGAACCAGGTTTGATTCTCCACTCCTCCACTTGCACCTGCTGGATGACCTTGGGCAAGCCATAGTTCTGACAAGAACTGTTCTCGAAAAAGAGCAGTTTCTGTCAGAGCTCTCTCAGCCCCACCAACCTCACAGGGTGTCTGTTGTGGGGAGGGGAAGGGAAAGGGGTTTGTAAGTCATTCTGAGACTCCTTTGGGTAGTGAAGGGCGGGGTAGGAGGAGGTGACTTTGTGACTGACACCAGTCCATCAGCACTAGGTATAGTTAGGAACCCATCAGAAGAGGTTTCCCCTGAGGTCAGTTCAAGAAGAATGTATGGCACACATGCTTAGAATGCGTCACTGATACAAACCAATTGGTGCTGTGCAGTGCAGCAAATCAACAGGTCTCTGAGCCTGGTGATTCTTCAAGAAGTGAAGAATGTATCAAATAGCAGGAGCTCCCTGTGGCCTCCGAACATGGAGATTCCATTTAGCCATGGTAAGAATATAAGAAGTTCTTTGCTGGATCAGACCAGTGGCCCCTTCGAGTCCAGCATCCTGTCTCACACAATGGCCAACAACTTACTATGAAGGCCAACAACAGAGCACAGAAGCCGAGGCCTTCCCCCGGTGTTGCCTCCTGGCACTGGGTTTCAGGTGTTTCCTTCCTCCGAATATGGATTCATAAAGCCTTTGATAGGACTGTCCGCCAAAATCCTTCCCATTTTCTGCATGTTTGTGGATGCTGGATCTCCTTAGCTCTCCACAGTCCCTTTCACAGATATTTGGGGGGCTTTCTTATGCCTTTTGATGCTATGAATATCCCTCAAAAAGCTCCCCAGCCTAAATTGCTGGTGTCATGGGAGTCCCTTGGGATGCCTCCTGGTGCATTTTTTACAGCTTTCCCCCCATTACATCACTAATTGCTTTATAATTCTGAGTAAAGAGCTACTGAGGTGCGAGGAACACAACAGGCTCACTCTTGCTAATTAAGCAGTGATGCATCTAATTGGCTTAGAATGGAGAGACGAGCCAACACTGTTCTGTTAAACCTCTTCTGTCCAGACAGCAGTGATTTTCTTCTTCCTCTCTCTACTACTCTTTCCCAAACAATTCAGGGTCACATTTGGGGGAGGGAACAATGAAGAATTCCTCAATCTTGGAGAAGCCCGTGGCCTACGTTTCTGAGCGAACCACAGTTCTGAGTGCACCCTTCTGATTGGAAGGAGGCTAACACAGTGTGATGACTCATGGAGAGATACAACGGGTATCCTCTTCTAAGGATAAATCATACAATGGCATCTTTGCATAATCCAGTGTTGCCCAGTTCAGAGAACAGAATCCTCTGCCCCAGCAAAGGATGATTGGAAGTGGGCAAGGTTAGAACTAGGAATCAGCCAGAGTTGCAACGAGCAGACTCCTTGGGGTATACAGCTGCTAGGAGTCTCAGCAGCTATTCATTTATTTATACATTTATTGGGACATGGTTGCCGTACGCTCAACACCAGGGCTGGTTTAGTGTTCGGCAGCGCACAGTACGCAGGACATTAATTGTTTAATGGATTTCTTCTGGCACGTTAAGCGCCCTCCCATGTGGACTGTTCCACTTCCCAAACCAAGAGCTTATCAGGAGATGAAAATTCTGCTTCTTTTGTTAAACGCTCCCGAACAGTGCCAGATTGAGGACACACAAACACAATGCACATATATACTATATAATCCATTCATTTGGTCCAAGCCATAAACAGATCCAAACATTTGCCCAGTGACAATAAGACAAGAAAGTAGCACTTCAAGGAGAAGAAAAGATTGGATTTATACCCTGCCCTTCACTACCCAAAGGAGTCTCAGAGCAGCTTACAAACTCCTTTCCCTTCCCCTCCCCACAACAGACACCCTGTGAGCAGTGTTCCCTCTAAGCTGAGTTGGTGTGAGGTAGCTCACTGTTTTTTAGCCTCTGGCTCACATCTTTTTGTCTTAGCTCAGGAAGGATGGCTCCAGAGCAAACTGATTTATGCAATAGCCAAATTGCTCGCTCACAACTTTAATGCCGGTAGCTCACAAAGCAGAATTTTTGCTCACAAGACTCCACATTTTAGAGGGAACATTGCCTTTGAGGTAGGTGGGGCTGAGAGAGCTCTAAGAGAAACTGCTCTTTTTCAAGAACAGCTGTGCCAGAACTATGGCTTGCCCAAGGTCATCCAGCAGGTACAAGTGGAGGAGTGGGGAATCAAACCCAGTTCTCCCAGATTAGAGTCCGCGCACTTAACCACTACACCAAACTGGCTCAATCTAACCTAGGTAGATTTACAGACCTACCCTATGTACGTCTACTTGGACATAATTCCCACTTTATTCAATGGTGCTTACTCCCACAGAAGTGCCGAGGATCCCAGCTTGATTTCAGAGCTGTGTTGGGCTGCATCAGCAAAATAAAACAGGAGTCTGGTGGCCCTTCAGAGACTGACCGAATTTACCTCAGCGGAAGCTTCCCACAAGCTGGAGCTCAGTGAGCCATGTTTGTCTCTTGGGACAGAAAGTGAAGAGACACTGTTGAGGCCCCTTAAGAACGAACCCCCCCTTTTTACCCAAGAATAGACCTCCTGAGACAAGAGCTCGCTTTATCAGGAGGGCTACAATCCACAAACGTTTATGAAAGAATTAAAACGTGTTAGTCCCTGAAGCGCCACAAGACTTCTGGGTTGTTTTTATATGCACTTTCATGTAATGTAAGCTTTTGTGAGGAAGAGGCCATGTTGTCGGAATGACGACGCCTGGTTAGATTCAGTTGGCAGAGGTAGATGTATCCACCCGGTACAAAGAGGGAGGGGGCTGTGATTACAAAGAAAGCCCAGTGTTTTATTTATTTATATTTTATTAGATTTATATACTGCCCTCCCCAAATGGGCTCAGGGCAGTGTACAACAGTGTACAACAGTTAAATAATACAATTAAAACAGTATTAAAATAAAAATTTACACATAAAATATCATAAAACCATAAAATACCATATAACTATAGAGGTAGTCAGATGACCAGTCAGAGTCAGGCCGTGTTGTAGAGCAAGTTCTGGTCAAAAGAGTCCAGAATCCCACCCCAGAGGGTGCATTTATTTATTTATTATTTTATTTTAGATTTATAGGCCAGTAGCTCACAAAGTAGAATTTCTGCTCACAAGACTCCACAGCTTAGAGGGAACATTGCCCTTGAGTAGAGACGGTCCAGTTTGGCTGGAGCATGGCTACCACATGACACCAAATATCACAGTTGAGGATATGGGCTCTTGACAGTGTGACGTTGTTGGGGGACCTCTGATAGTGTCATTTGAGAGGATATGAGGCCAGAGTTGGCACCCAGGTTTGTTGTGTGAGCTTGTCCCTTGGAGGTCCAGTGTTGCTGGTAATAGTTGCTTCAGATGTGTGTGTGGGGGAGTCTTTGTGTAAGAAGGGAAGCAGGGGTGGAGCTAACCTCTTCCCTCCCAAGGCTCAAGAGGGAAGGATCATATTCCAGGAGAGACTGTAGAGTTAGCCTCTTCGCCTCAGCCTCCAGAAGGAGTTATGAGGGAGTCAGACAGATAAGACAGGCAAACTGTGAGTTTCCTTCCTGTTTACTCTTCTGCCTTTGTCCCTTTGACGTGTAGACTGATAACTCCCAAGGAACTCCTTCCTTCCCTTCTCATTCTCTCTCTCCCACACACACAAAGAAGCAGCACATTGTTCTCTGTCTTTGGCACCATTGATGCAATCTCCATCTGCATCCATCCAGGTAGTTAGAATAGAGTCTCTCCCTATCTTTCATCTATCCTATCTAATATGCACTTCATTAAGTGGCTCTGGGTAACGCTGTAACTTTGCTAGCACATACAGAACAAAGATGCTACTGCTGCATGTAGCCAACTGTGCACTCTGCTGAACTGATACAGGTTCCTAGCTTACTATACCAGTGAATCTAACACTTATGATCCAGCAGAAACCTCTTCAGTGTGAGCTGTTAGTATAGGGTTGCTAACTCTGTGTTTGGAAATTCCAGGAGCTGTGGGGGTAGACCCCGAGGAAGGTGGGATTTGGGGAGGGGATGGACCTGGGCATAATGCCATAGAATTCTCCTCCAAAACAGCCATTTTCTACAGGAGAGGTTCCCTCTCTCGTCTGGAAATATGTATTCTGATCTTTGTCATCTGCAGATCAGCTGTAAGTCCTTGAAATCTTCTGGTGCCACCTGGGGGTGGGCAACCCTAGGTCAGTAACAACAAGTGGCATTCTGTTTAAGGTTGCCAATCCCCAGGCACTGTCTGGAGAGTTCCTGGAATCACAAATCTTCAGACTACTGCGATCTTTTCCCTTGGAGGAAACTGCGACTTCCGAGGGTGGCCTCTATGACATCACATCCCTGCTGAGGTCCCTCCTCTCTCCAAACCCCGCCCTCCACTGGCTCCACCCTCAGATCTCCAAGTATTTCCCAACCTGGAGTTGGCAACACAGGTTCTGCTGTCTTTTTCCCACAGAAGGGATTTGATTGGCAATTTGCTTGCACAACTGGGCTGCTGTTCTCAACTCTGGCTCTTCCAGGGGAGGGAATTCTGTTAATCTGCATGACATTTTCTTAAAGGGAAGAAGAAGAAGAAGAAGAAGAAGAAGAAGAAGAAGAAGAAGAAGAAGAAGAAGAAGAAGAAGAAGAAGAAGAAGAAGAAGAAGAAGAAGAAGAAGATTGGATTTATACCCTGCCCTTCACTTAGAGTCTTAGAGTGGCTTACAAACTCCTTTCCCTTCCCCTCCCCAGAACAGACACCCTGTGAGGTAGGTGGGGCTGAGAGAGCTCTTTCCAGAACTGCCCTTGAGAGAACAGCTCTGACAGAACTGTGGTTTGCTCAAGGTCATCCAGCAGGTGCAAGTGGAGAAGTGGGGAATCAAACCCGGTTCTCCCAGATTAGAGTCCGCACACTTAACCACTACACCAGACTGGAAAGAAACCCATACAAATCAGTGAGGGAAGAACTCTCTTCTGCCATCACAAAAATCTCTGGCAACAGGAGCGAAAGTTGTCACAATGAGAAGGAACATTCTGTTATCACTGCTGGTCCGGGTAGCCTTTTTGTGATGCAAAGTGCGGGCAGGGATTTGGGGGGTGGCTCCATAAATCTCCCGGTTTGTTTTGCTGCCTGCCTCCAGACTGCCTGAACAGGGAGTCTGTCTGGCACCTGGCAGCCGACAACATGTGGCTGGTGAGATACATTTGTCTTGGTGGTTCCAAGGCTGCATTGGCCTGAGTGAAGGGCTTGAGTTATGTGTAGTTTAGTGTTCAGAGGTCTTTGCCGTGACACCTTTGGTCATCAATCCACGCCTGAGAGTGCACTCACGGGGTAAAAGGCCAGACAAAGTGCACACCTGCCCCCCAAAAGGGCATCTCTGTGTTTAGCTCCTCCCCTTGGTAACACTCATGTCCTGACATTGTAAGGTTCTATGTTTCATTCTTGCTTCACATCACTGGTTGCTGCTAGCAGGTGTCAGGAAATGGTTCACGAATGAGATTAGCTATACAGAGGGGCAAGAGACATGCCAAACGCACAGCTGCTGTTTTTGGCGGCAGCCATGTGTAGAGATATGTCTACTTTGGCCAAGGAAGGAACGTTTTGGGCTCTTTCCCAAAAAACTGAAACTACACAAACCAGTAGCACGATATGACTGTCATTAGCATAAGAACATCAGAAGAGCCCTGCTGCATCAGACCAGTGCTCCACCTAGTTCTGCATCCCCTCTCACACAGTGGCCAACCGGTTCCTCTGGAGGTCCAACAGCAGGGCATAGAGGCCAAGACCTTCCCCTGATGTTGCCTCCCGGCTCTGGGATTCTGAGGATCAGTACCTCTGAAGGTGGAGGTTCCCCTCAGTCGCCATGGCTAGTAGCCACTGACAGACTTCTCCTCCATGAATCTATCTAATCCCCCTTTAAAGCTCTTTATTCCCATGGCCATCACTACATCCTCTGGCAGCCAATTCCACATTTCAATCACTCTGTGTATAAAGAAGTATTTCCTTTTGTCTGTCCTGAATCTACTGCCCATCAGCTTCATTGGATGCCCTCAAGTTCTAGTATTTTGGGAGAAGCAGAAAAAGTTCTCTTGGTCCATTCTCTCCATCCTGATTAGAATTCAGGTATGGTCCACAATCAGGTATGGTCCAGGTATGGTCCACAACCAAGAGATGCTAAGAATCATGACTGTGTGGGGTAATGGTGAGTGGGTTGGTTTTCAACTGGGGAGACCTGGATCTAAATCCCTGATCAGGATTCAACTACACCTCACCAATTCCTCCACATTTATTTTAGACAACTTTATTTTGCAAATGTGGCTGGTGAAAACTTGCATATTTTTTCCTACAGCGGGATAAACATGGCTTGCAGGCCGCTTCTTCCAGTGAGAAACGATGTGACCAAAGTACAATAGCCTCCATTTAGTCGTTTTAGTTTCTAGGGAGAGTTCAGACTCGATTAGATTTGGAACCCACTGATTTGTCTTTCTGGCAGTCAACAGTATCTGTAGCACTCTCCCCCAACACCACATGCCAAATGAATCCAATTTCTTCCTGCCAGCTTTCTTCATTCTCCAACTTTCCCACCCATACATAGTAATGGGGAATACTATGGCATGAATTAACTGCATGAATAAGGGGCTACTGCACTTGAATCTAGGAAAGGTAAAGGTTTCCCTTGCTCGAAAGCCAGTCGACTCCGACTCTAGGGGGTGGTGCTCATCTCCCTTTCCAAGCCGAAGAGCCAGCGCTGTCCGAATACATTTCTG
>NW_015164258.1:80069-82318 GCF_001447785.1 Gekko japonicus
GCTCACAGATTTTTGTCTTCGCTCAGGAAGGATGGCTCCAGAGCAGACTCATTTATGCAGTAGCCAGATCGCTCGCTCACAGCTTTAATGCCAGTAGCTCACAAAGTAGAGTGTTTGCTCACAAGACTCCACAGCTTAGAGGGAACATTGGTTGGCAACCCTACCTATGCCCTGAAACTCTTGCTATTGTCATTTGCCTGCTATTGTCATTTGGCATCTGAACACTCTCCAAGATATAAGGTCAGGTGGACTCACATTCTAGCGGTATCTGAAGAAGTGAGCAGTGATTCACAAAAGCTCCTCCCCTGTCACAAATGTTGCCAGTCTTTAAGGTGCTACTGGACTCCTGCTCTTTTCAAAGGTATAAAGACTAACAGAATCTATGGCAGGGTATGAACGTCCGTGAGTCAATACTCACTTCTTCAGATGAGCAGTGACTCACATGAGCTCCTACCCTGCCATGGACTTACTTAGCCTGGAAGGTGCTACTGGACTCTTGCTCTTTTCTAGTGCTAGGTAAAGGTAAATGTTCCCTTGCTCGAAAGCCAGTCGAATCTGACTCTAGGGTTGCGGTGCTCATCTCCGTTTCAAAGCCGAAGAGCCAGCACTGTCCGAAGACGTTTCCGTGGTCATGTGGCCGGCATGACTAAACACCAAGGTGCATGGAACGCTGTTACCTTCCCACTGAAGTGGTCCCTATTTATCTACTTGCAATTTCTTGCTTTTGAACTGCTAGGTTGGCAGGAGCTGGAACTAGAGACGGGAGCTCACTCCATCATGCGACACACTCGGGTCTCGAACTGCTGAACTACCAACCTTCCACAGCCTGCAGTTCAGCGTCTTAACCACTTGAGCTGCCGCAGCTAGTGCTACAGACAGACTAACATGGCTACCCATCTGGATCAGTCTCCTGAAAATCCTGTTGGTCCCTAAAGTGCTACTGGACTCAAATCTAGCAAAAACAATACAGAATAACAATAGATTCAGGTGGGTAACCGTGTTGGTCTGAAGCAATGGAAGAACATGAGTCCAGTGGCACCTTTAAGACCAACACAGTTTAATTCTGGGTATAAGCATTCCTGTGCATGCACACTTCAAAGCGCTGCCGGACTCAAATATAGAAAATAACAACAATAATAAATATGCTGGGTCCTGGAGCTTTCCTCATTTCGGCTTTTCTGTTTTGCTACTGGACTCTTGCTGTTTTCTACTGCTACAAACAGACCAGCATGGCCACCCATCTTGATCCATCTCCTGAAAATCCTGTTGGTATCTCAGGTGTCATTGGACTAAAATCTAGCAAAAATAACAAAGAATAACTATGTGCTACTGGACTCGAATCTAAAGAAGATGACGAAGAAGACAAAGTAGTGGTGCTGCTGCTGGTGGTGGTGTCTTGGAGCTTTCCTCATCTGGGCTTTTCTATTTTGCTACTAGGAGCTGCGGTGGCTCAAGTGGTTAAGACGCTGAACTGCAGGCTGTGGAAGGTCAGTAGTTCAGCAGTTCGAGACCCGGGTGCCACATGACGGAGTGAGCTCCTGTCTCTAGTTCCAGCTCTTGCCAACCTAGCAGTTCGAAAGCAAGAAATTGCAAGTAGATAAATAGGTACCACTTTGGTGGGAAGGTAACAGCTTTCCGTGCGCCTTGGTGTTTAGTCATGCCGGCCACATGACCACGGAAACGTCTTCGGACAGCGCTGGCTCTTCGGCTTTGAAACGGAGATGAGCACTGCAACCCTACAGTCGGACTCGACTGGCTTTCGAGCAAGGGAAACCTTTACCTTTTTACCTTTATTTTGCTACTGGATTCTTGCTCTTTCCTACTGCTACAAACAGACTTAACACAGCTACCCGTCTTGATCCATCTCCCAAAAATCCTGTTGGTGTCTCAGAGCTACTGGACTCAAATCTAGCAAAAATAATAAAGAATAACTATGTGCCACTGTACTCAAATCAACAACAACATCAACTATTGATGATGATGATGTCGTCATGGAAGGCTTTCATGGCCGGAGTTCATTCGTTGTTGTAGATTTTCTGGGCTGTATGGCCGTGGTCTTGGCACTGTAGGACCTGACGTTTGGCCAGCAGCTGTGACTGGCATCCTCAGAGGCGTAACACAGGAAGGTGGAGTCCTCTCTGCGTCAAGGTGAGAAGAAAAATGGTAGGCAGGTCATTTATATCTACTCAGGAAGGTGAGGTACGGTAAAGTAGATATAAATGACCTGCCTACCATTTTTCTTCTCACCT
>NW_015164258.1:82695-91238 GCF_001447785.1 Gekko japonicus
TGTAAAGAGCGAGCCAGCGGAGGGCGAGCACGAAGCTCTCCAGCGCCCCGGTCGGAGCCGGGCGGCGATCTTTTGTCTGGCGGTGATTCCGGCGGCCGCGGCCGGACGCGGGCAGGCACCTGCGTAACCCCCGGTCCGGGGATCCCCATCGCGGGCGCTCGGAAAGGGGTCTCCGCGGCGCGCATCTGGGCAGCGGTCGTGCAGACAGGCGAAGGAGGCTGCTCGGTGGGGGGGAAGAGAAAAAAGACCGGGGGGGAGGCCAGGAAAAGCGACTCTTTAAGGTGGACTCGCTCTTAAGGTGGACGGGCTCCCGGTCCTGTTTTGACTGCTTTTAAGGTGGATCCTGTTCTTTTCCAAGGTGAAATTGACATCCAGGTTGGGATTACTTTTTTTTTTTTTTAACCACTCTTGCATCAGTCTGATTTTTTTAAAAAAAACAAAAACAAAAACAAACCCATTCTTTGGAGATGGATCGTTAATTTTTTTTTTTTTGCCCACGGAAGGACGGTCCTCTTTCTCTGCTTGTGTTCCAGACGACGAAGAGGGTTTGATCCGGGGGGGGGGGGGGGGATTCCTTCTTGCTTCTGTTTTAAATCTTTCTTTCTCCTGGCCAGACATGGGGCAAGTTTGCTAGCCGGGGAGGCACGAACGAAGCCTCTTGTCCTTTTTATATTATTATTCTCCTCTCCCCCCCTTTGACCATGACTAAATCCCGGCCTTTTTGCAGAAAAAGACAGCCGATGGAAGAAGCCGAACTGGAAATTGAGAACCAGAAATTTAGCAGCCGAGAACTGGACAGGAGAGAAGGTTTACTTTTTCAACAAGTTTCTAGTTCTTGATCGTTCTTGAAAGGAGGGGGAGGGGCAACTTTGAAAACTTAAGATTTTTTAAAAAATAAAATAAAGAAGGGGGGGAGTTATATATATATTTCCCTTGTTTTTATCTATACATACTTTTTTGTTGTTACCGACCCTTTTCAAGAGCCAAAGAAGGACTAAAAAGACATGGAAACTGTTGGGAAATTTGAATTCAGTAGGAAAGACTTAATCGGCCATGGAGCTTTTGCGGTGGTTTTCAAAGGGAGACACAAAGAGGTGAGTCGGGAACAGATATAGATAGAATTTTCCTCCATTCCCCCCCCCCCCCGCGCCCCCCCACTTGATCTGGGAGGCTGTTTTGCCTCTGTTCTTTGTGTTGGGAGAGGGATAGATATTAAGAACTCTCCTTTCCCTCCTGGTTTTACACATCGAGGGTGAAAAATGTTTCGATTGGCTTTTAAAAATAATAATATACATTCCCCCCCTTAATATTAGACTAACATCTAAGTCTGTTTACTTTCTGAAAGTTCTGTTAAGGCACAGAAGAACTTTGCCAGAAGTGCATAGATTTGAATCACCTGCCCTTGGAAGTCCTGTGGCTTCCCCCTGTAGGTGCAAAAATGTCCTGTTTGGACAGCAACAGACAAACACGGCTGCCCCTTCTGGGTCCCCAAAGGGTCTTTCTTCCAGGTGCAGGCCACTGAAATCCCAAAGGTCTTACTTCCAAGGAAATGAGGTCAGGGTGAGGCAGATCCCCTAGAGTGATCTCCTCAAGAGTAAATCCCACTTGACATCCAGGGAATGCCCCTCCAAGAAACCAGGATGGGAGAGTCCAATTTCCTGCTAGATTTTTAATTCTTAAAAAATCCTTTCTTGCTATTTCCCTAAAGTAACTTTTAAGGGAGTTGGTGGGTTCGGAGGGGGGGTTTGTAACTCTCCATCACAGCCCCAAAGCACTGGAACTTTGGTCAGCCAAACAAAACCAGGCCTTAACTCCTAAGCCTGCCCAGCTGTAGCTAAAGCTGCAGGAAGCCAGCAGACATTGCAGTATGGAATTATAAATATTCAGTTAGGGTGTCTCGGAGACCAGAAGGTGAATATGCAGCCCTTCTGCTGTCGATTTCCAGAGAGTTGGAATAGCTTTAAGTGTATGTTTAGCTTCTTCTCCTCAAAGATTAGTCTACATTGCCTTAGTGTCCTTACATTGTATTGCCTTCATTGTTTTGATTAAACAAAAGAGACGCACTTTATCAGTGGATTAAAAAATATATGTATACATACTCAAAACACTGCATATAAGTTCCTATAGTGGCTTAATTAAAAGGTAACGGCCCTGTGAAGCTTTTTACGGAATCTGTCTTGGGTTCTTCTTGATGTTCTGGCAATGCCAATTCATTCAAGGGCATGTCTGAACATGTATGGGTCGAGCTGCTGAATCGTTCTTGTGCTCTGAAGCGCTATGATCCATTCAAGAAACCGTGTGTGCCTCTCCTGTTTTATATCTTTAAACTGTGCCTGTACGTTTTTCACTTTCAGAAACCTGAACTGGAGGTTGCGATCAAATGCATTAACAAGAAGAACTTGGCAAAATCCCAAACCCTCTTGGGGAAGGAGATTAAAATACTCAAGGTAAAAACATGAACGCCACAAAGCTTTGGACTCTTGCAGCATTTCAGTTTAAGGGGCCTGTTTTTGTGTGGGTGTCTGTGTGACTTTGTTATGCTTATCTGTCTTTCTCTCCTTCTAGGAACTGAAACATGAAAACATTGTGGCCTTGTATGATTTCCAGGTATTACTTTTCATCAAGGTTGATGGGTTGAATGGGGAGGGGCGGGGGGGGCTGTAAACATAAGCTACGTGCTTAGATGCAGCAAGAGATTTGTTTGGAGACTTGGCCAAAAAAGTCTGCATGTCTCTTGAAAACAGTCTGGGCTTTTAACTGTTGGCTAAAAGTCTACATATGTGGGAGTGTAGATGCTGGAAATAGATAAATGGAATGGCGGAGACTCTTTTGAAGTGCTGTGGATTGATATGGAGTGTATGTTGTTTCTAAACGATGCCGTTTGGTCATAATGGCACTGCTCTTTTCACCACCTGTGTTTTTGAGTCCTTAATTATATGGTGTTCAGTTTTTGTATATATATATACACACAGAGAAACATTGGAGAAAAGCTGCTTCCATTCCCATTTTTCATCCTGACAGCTTCCCCTATACAATCCACTTGACCTTAAACTGGCCAGTCTATGGAGTTGGTATGCTGTTCAAATAAATATCAAGCCCTCCTTTTTGGTGACTGTAGGATTTTTTTTTGGGGGGGGGAGCTGTGGCTCAGTGATAGAACATGTGCTTGGCATGCAGAAGGTCCCAGGTTCAATCCCCAACATCTCCAGGTAAAGGGTCTGGTTGTAGGTCAATCCCTGGCATTTGCATTTGAAAGGCTCAGGTGATGGGAAAGACCTCTGCCTGAGGCCCAGGAGAACTGGAGAGCTGCTAATAGTTCAGTAGACAGTACTGATTTTGACGGGCCAATGGTTTGACTCCCTAGAAGTGCGGCTTCATTGGGTGTTTCAGGACCCAGCTGCATTTTCCTAGAAAACCAGCACTGAAATCCTAGAGGGGGTAGACATGTGACTCTGTTGCAACTGGAGATAAACAGTATCTCCCAGGCAGAGATTCTTAGCTGCCATACAGTGTAAAGTAGCTTAGCAAAACTAGAGAGGTGACAATTCTGTTTTGACGGGTCTTTGTTCTTGTTGCCCTGTCTGTGCTTTCCTTGATTGTATCTGAATTTTAAATAATTACATCTCGTGCTATACTTGGCCCTTTGAGCCTGCCCCCCCCCCCCATGGTGCTGAAAAGTGCTATCAAGTCACGGGTGACATATGGCGACCCTGTAGAGTTTTCAAGGACATTCAGAGGTGGTTTGCCATTGGCCGCTTCCGTGTCATGGCCCTGGTATTCCTTGGACTCTGCTTAGCTTCTGAGATCTGACAAGACTGGGCTGCCCTGGGATATCCAGATCAGGGCATTTTTAAAATAATCACATATATAAACCTCTGCCTAATGAGGGCCCCCTGCATATATCTGATGATGTGACCTCTTGACTGTGAAAAAGGGGTTCTCAAATGAAAAGCTCTCTCCGCCTTTAAGGTGCCACAAGATTCCTGGTTTATTTGTTACTGAAATCCTGATTTACACCCCCAACCCCCCCTTCCTGAATCTCTTCCCTCTGTAAAATTTTGGTGAGCTATCCCAGATGGAACTTCTTGATTCTGTAACGAAAGCACCAGACCGAGGCAAATACTCCAGCCAGCTGCTCAGCGTCAAATTCTGGTTTGGATAGCGTGCGCTGGCTCCTGCAAACAGATGCTGCAACACGTTGTGCCAGGCTTTAGGGTTCCTTTAGCTGGATGGCCCAAGCTTCCCTGATTTCATCACATCTCAGAAGCAATGCAGGGTCTGCCCTGGTCAGGATTTGGCTGGGAGGCCGCCAAGAAATCCAGGGACGCTGGGCAGAGGTGGGCGATGGCAGACCACCTCTGAATGCCTCTTGCCTTGAAAACCCAACCGGGTCCCCATAAGTCAGCTGGGACTTGATGGCCAAAATGGCTTTAGGGTGCTATTGGTGCTCCTGTTTTGTATGGCTGCGACAGATTAACCCATCTGGAATCATTTTGAATCGGATCACTGTGCCAGTTTTCCACCCTGGAGTCCGTTTTTTCGTTTGGGATTTAGAGCCCTTTCTCCGGTATCCGCAAGAGCATTTGCAGCTCAAGTTGTTCCCGTCCCTTATCTGGGGCTTGTTGTCCCGGCTGGTATCACGTGGCCTACAGGCCGCCTTGTTTGTTGACATTCCCTCCTGCAATCTGCGATTGGTCGAGCTGAGCCGTGGCGTCATTGGTGCAACTAGATCCATGTCTGTTTGGCGCAGGGGACGCGTGGTGCCTTCTGGGAGGTGTAGTCTCTGCCCCTCGGCATGGTTTGGCTTTTGCTTTCGTGCTTCTGGAGCAAAGGACTGCCTTTCCCGGCGTGCCTTTCCGTCTGTCTTAGAAAGGGAGGCTGGATGTTGCACGGGGGAAGGTTATCTTGGGTCAGATAATCAGGAACCAAATAGGTTTTGCGCAGTCTCTGGTTTTTAAAGCAGGTGGAAAGGTTTTTCCCCTTAGTGTGTATTTTTTCTGCTTTCTCCCTTAGAAATGCAGTACCCAGCTTTTCTGGTAAAATGGGAAGAAATATTCTGCCACAGACAAGGCGCATGAAAACCTTTACAAAATAATTGAGTATCTAGCCCTGCTTGTATCCCTCAGACTGATCAAAAACACAATTGTTTGGGGTTCCCCCCCCTTTTAAAAACAGGAGTTTGGGATTTGCAGAACAGCTAATTTTTTTTTCTTGATGCTTAATTCAATTACTAATAATTTTACTTAAATAAAATGGCTTCCAGATAGCCTGTAGAGAAAAACAAAGCAGAATACAAAAGACTTGAGAATAAAAGTAGGCAGGGGAAAAACCCAAAGACCACCATTCGTATAAATTGTTAAACTTTTTAAACAGTTAACTTCCTTGTAGTTTTTTTTTAAAAAGCAGATCAATATAAAAGGCAAGAGGGAAGTTTCTCCCCACAAACTTTGTCAGCATCCGCCCAAATCCCAATTTGCCAAGTGGATTAATTTAGTAACAATCTGTAATCCTTTCTTATACCACAAGGAATGCTTAAACACTCTGATAAGGATATTACAAAAGTATTTCTAATAAACACCAAGCAAATGATATGTGGATGGCTTTGCAACATGTAGATCTGGTTTATCTACAAACTGGAGCCAAAAATCCCTCTATGCCTCTGGTTTACACTGTTCTAAATATATTGATCTTTGATGGGTCATTTTTCCCATAATGTTCACTATCCAATATCAAGAGCATTGGCTGGTATCTTCATTCCTTGCTGGATCTGGGAAAGGGTTGCCAATTCCACACTGGGAAATTCTCAGAGATTTTGTGGGTAGAGTATGGGTAGGGAGGGTTTTCCTTATCAGGGTATAATGCCATAGAGTCCAGCTTCCAAAGCAATGATTTTCTTCAGGGCAACAGATCCCTGTGGTCTAGAGTTGCCAGCCTCCAGGTGGGGCCTGGGGATCTCCCGCTTTTACAACTGATCACCAGCTGACAGAGATCAGCTCCGCTGGAGAAAATGGCTGCTTTGGAGGGTGGACTCTGTGGCATTGGACCACGTTGAGCCCCCTCCCCTCCCCAAACCCCGCCCTCTCCTGGATCCACCCCCAAAGTCTCCAGGTATTTTCCAACTCGGACCTGGCAACCCTACTGTGGTCTTGTGATCCATTTGTAATCCTAAGAGATCTTCAGACCCTTCCTAGATGTTGGCAAAACTAGCCTGGGGAGTAATATACAGGGCTATTTTTGGGCAGGAACGCACAGGAACGGAGTTCCGGCTGGCTCCTGAGTTGGCCACGCCCAGCAGGAACTCATTAGCATAACAGGCCACACCCAACAGCAGAAACTCATTAGGATTGGCTACATTAGGGGTGTGTGGCCTAACACGCAAAGGAGTTCCTGCTACAAAAAAAGCCCTGGGTTTTGACAACAAAGTAAACAGAATAAGAAGCAAAAGGCGGGTGTGGCTGGATGACCACACTTCTGGTAACATAGGGGTGTGGCTTAATATGCTAATGAGTTTCTGCTATTGGGTGTGGCCTATTATGCTAATGAGTTCCTGCTGGGCTTTTTCTATAAAAAAAGCCCTGGTAATATAGAAGATGAGTCATATATCTTTCCGAGGAGTTGTACTCTCTTCTGTCCTACAGGATGCTTGTGGATAAGGGGATGGCATTTGGGCTGCCAAACTGCAGTTGGCACGAGACTACAGAGATCAGTTCCTCTGGAGACAATGGCTGCTTTGGAGGCTTCTGTGGCATTCTATCTTGCTCAGCTCCCTCCCCAGCCCAAGCCCTTCCCTTCCCAGGCTCCACCAACAAATCTCCAGGAGCTTCCGAACCCAGAGTAGGTGGGTGTCTTGCCCAAAGCTCCCCCAAATCTGATGCCATTCCAGCAGGCCACGATACATGGGACTGGTGACCTGCATTTCGATTGCCCGGTAATGCCTTGCTGCCCCTGTTCTGAGGACAGAGTGCTAAATGGGGTCATTGGGTCTGATTCCGTCTAAGGCATCTGCTTGGGCATGTCTACATTACAAACCTCCATCTGTTTCATTATGGCTTCCTTGCAAGGAATTCTGGAAGCTGTAGTTCTGCAAGGGATCCCTGGGACGGAACTCTCTGCACCTTCACGAAATAACTGAATTTCTTAGGCTGCAGCCAGACCTGATGTTTATACTGGTTGTAACATGGGTAATGCATGTTGTGTAATTATTTCATAATCTGTCTGGGGAGGGGAAGGTGGAGAGACCCCAGTTCCAGCTTCATTCCATTTTCTTCTGCAACTGTGCCGCTGTTGCCTCCTTGCGCGACTAGATCGGCAAAAGCTCTCATTTCCGGCTTTTATTTCTTAAAGAGCGAACTCTGTTTTGTGACAATTTTCTCGTCTCCAGCACAATGGCTGCTTGCCAATACCTGAGATATTTACTGTCCTATTGTTTGAAATTTGCTTCCATTTGCCCTGGGTAATTAATTATTCTAAAAATAGGCAGTGTGTCGCCGCCGCTCCCCCCAGGTTTCTAAATGTGTGTTGTTGTTTTCTGATGCTGGCTTTTGGTGGTTCTTGCCTTGCTTTCTCCGCCTCTTTTTTGTTTGGTGCTGTCTTGTAGCTTTCTTCCTACACCAGGAAATGAGTGAGAAAACCACAGCTAATGTCATTAGCAAGCGGTAGCACACCAAGCTGTTGTTTGCATCTATTTTTCAAAATGGAAGACAAACAAAAAAAAGCACAAGCAAAAAAGTCTGCTGTAAGTTTAGATTTACAATGTAAATATTCCAGGAGTAACACCCTAACCTGGCATCCTGTTGAAGGTGTGTAGCTGTGTTGTAACAGTGTTTCCTCTTCCATCCTAGGGGTTAAAAATGTCTTTGTTTTCATGCAGTTTGGTAATACTGGTTTGGGTTACAAGACAGGCAGCCAAAAATCTCTCCAGATAAACCTGGTCTGTCTAGGGGCACTGGGGGGACTTAATTAATGCCTAGGGTCTCCAGCTCTGGGTTGGGAGATTCCTGAGGGTGGAGTCCTCAATGGGTGGGAGGGTTAGGGTGGCAACATCCCAGGAGAAAGTTAAAAACAAAAACAGGACCTTGGCTACTTACAGGAAGTTCTGACCATAGAGCTCCTGGCGATGCCTAGAGATACCCTGATCACTTTCTAGGTAGCTCTAGGAATCACCAGGACAGAGCTTCCTGTTAAATTGCCGAGGCCTTATTTTTCTTCTTAATTTTCTCCTCAGGACAATTGTTTCCATTTGGCCCCAGGTTTTGGCGCCAGTTAGGTGGAAATTGGTAGGCAACTGCCACAATTACTTTGAGGGCTCCCACCAAAAGTAGGCAAATGGGAACCCTACCGCCCAGCCACGGCTCTCTCTTATTCTTCTTCAGTATGGCTGTAGTGGTCTCTAGATGTCATTGACTCATGAAAATTAGTCCTCTGGCGTGAAATGCTTTGGAGGGCAATTTGAGGCCTTTGTCTCCTCTGAGGCTTCCGAACTCCAGCTTGGGGAATCCCTGGCAATTTAGGGGGGAGGGCGGGATTTGGGGAGAGAAGGTAGT
>NW_015164258.1:91619-109477 GCF_001447785.1 Gekko japonicus
CTGTAGCACCCACCCTCCAAAGCAGCCATTTTCTCCTGGGGAACTGATCTCTGTAGCCTGGAGATCAGTTACCATTCTAGGAGGTCTCCAGGCCCACCTGGAAGGTCGTAAACCTAGCTGTTTCGGGGGGGGGGGGTGAGGCCTGACTGTTGACAGACAGCAGGAAGTTGTGTCGAAAGCCAAGAGAGCTTCCTAAAAGGTAGAGCCTCTAGCAAGTGTTGAAAACAGGATGCTGTGGGTTAATCCCAGATGGTAAACTGGGGTTGCCAACCCCCAGGTGGTAGCTGGAGATCTCCTGCTATTATAACTGAACTCCAGCCGACAGAGAGCTGTCCCCCTGGAGGAAGTGGCCATTTTGGAAGGTGGATTCTGTGGCATTATACCCCACTGAAGTCCCTCCCTTCGCCAAACCCCACCCTCCTCAGGCTCCACCCCCAAAATCTCCCGGTATTTCCCAATCTGGAGCTGGCAGCCCCATGGTAAACATATTTCTCTAGTTGCCAAAGACTGCCCATCATCAAATTAAAGGGCAGTGTTATGGCCAGATGTCTTTGGGAAGCTATTTCAGAGAATGAGATGATAGTGCCAGTGTGGCGTGTTGGATAGAGTGTCAGACTGGGATCTACGAGACCTGAGTTCAAATCCCCGATCTGCTGCGGCCCTGAGGCAGTCTCATTGGCTCAGTGTAGCCTACCTCACAGGGTTCTTGTGAAGATAAAAACGCAGACGGGAGAACCCTGTTCCACCCTGATCTCCTTGAAGGAGGGGTAAAGTCATAGTAGGTAGAATCGTCTGGTCTATCTGATCTACCTCAGTTTCTTTGGTATCTCTGATGCTTTCTCCCCACAGTGTTCTTCTAGGCCTTGTCCGTTGTACTTGCTGATGTTCCCTTCTCTCTGTCCTAGGGTTGCCAGCTCCAGGTTGGGAAATACCTGGAGATTGGGGGGTGGAGCCTGAGGAGAGCAGAGTTTGGGAAGGGGAGGGACCTCAGCATGGGGCAGTGACATAGAGTCCACCTTCCAAAGGTGCCATTTTCTCCTCATGAACTGATCTCTGTTCCCTGGAGATTAGTCGTAATCCCAGGAGAGCTCCAGCCACCACCTGGAGGCTGGCAACCCTACTCTGTCCCCCTTTCCTATCTCTTTATCTTGTGTGTGTAAGGGTCCCCTGAATCCCCCAGCCAATCCAATCTCTTCCATCTTATGATACCTTCTACAGTGGACGATTTTGCTCTGAGCAGCAGAGGTTATCTAAACCAGGGGTGTCAAACGTAAGGCCCCGGGGGCCAGAACTGGCCCATCCTGGGCTCTTATCTGGCCCGCGAGCAACTGATGCGAGGGAGGGAACAGGAGGCTGTTTGGGGTAGGAGCAGGCGGAGCCACTCTGATTGTGGCCTCAGCATGGCGGAACAACCTTGTCTGCAGCAGTCAAGCAGAACCCCTTTGCTCTAGTGTCAGCCTCACTGGTAAGTTTGGAGCCACTGCAGCTGCATTCAGGCTGGCTCAGCTTCCAAGGCAAGGTCACACGCCTCTCCGCTTGGCCTATAGCTCCAGGGATGCTGTTTCAGATGGCTGCGGGGATTGGCATTGGCGCCACTTCACATTTTTACGCTGGGGCTGGGGCTCACAGCATTGGCACCAGGAGCAGGCAGGGGAAGGGGTTTGCCCCCTCCCAGGCAGCGTGGTAGTGTCTGCCCAGCACTGCACTGCTGGCTCTCCAGTCTGCCCATGCAGGTTTTCCTTTGCAACCCCCCCCCCCCCCCCCCCCCGCACACACCAACTCGGAGCTTACCGGCTGCTGGCCTCTATACAGTTTATATCTCCGATACCTAGCATTACGTTTTATGGCACACATGGCCCAGCCCGACAAAGTCATAATGATGTCAGATCTGGCCCTCGTAATGAATGAGTTCAGCACTCTGGTCTAAGCATTCTGTAAGGATGTTGCCTTGTAAACTGGCTAGGGCATGGGTGTCAAACTTGTGGCCCGGGGGCCAAATGAGGCCCCCAGAAGGCTTCTATCAGGCCCGCAGTGGAACTGGTTGTCTTCTGCTTCTTCTTCCAGTTCTGCTGCTGCTGCGTCATTGTAGGTTTGCAGCTTACAGATGCACACCTGAACTGCATACTCAGGATTGCAACAGCACAGACATTTTGATGCAATAATTCAGAGCAAGAGGAGTCAGTTCTCAGACACTGTTAAATAAAATATTGCAAGAGTGCTAATGTTTTAAGCATGTTTTTATTTTAAGTTAAAAAAAAAAACCCTTTGTGTTTGTGTCTCTGCTACCTGGCATTAGATTTTATGACACTCATGGCCTGGCCCAAAAAGGTCTCATTTATGTCAGATCCAGCCCTCATAACAAACAAGTTCGACACCCCTGGGCTATGGGGTCTGATTGTTCACGAAAGCTGGTTCTTAGAATTAAGATATCTTTAATTTTGTGATGCCTGTGAATTTTGTAAATGGTGGGGAAGCGATGGGAGAGCCCCCCTCCGCTCCTCCTCGCCTGAAGGTCTAACAAAAGCTGATGTGGTCTGGAACGGTCTCTTGAAAGCTCTGAAAATAGGTGCCCCAGTTCCTGTCTTGCTATATATTATTGAACAGAGCTAATGGGGGCCAGCATGAGGCAAAAGACTGCCTGAGACTGTCCCCAATGAAGGATGGAGAAGAATCTGTTATTTTTAGAACCAGAGAGATGATATTTGGAACAGGATCACAGATAGGTATGAGCTATTCAGGGTAAAAAGACTCTGTGTGAGAGTGTGCTGTGGAGGCAATTTATTTGGGCACAGGCCAATGACCCCTGTGTTGATATGTGACACTCTACGTCACCAAAGTAGTTTGGCTTGGGGCTTGGGGCTTTTGGCAGTTCAGACTTTGAGCTAAAGTAAAGTAACTACGGTAAGTTTTGGGCACCACAATTTAAGAAGGATATAGACAAGCTAGAACGTGTCCAGAGGAGAGCGACGAAGATGGTGAGGGGTTTGGAGACCAAGTCCTATGAGGAAAGGTTGAAGGAGCTGGGTATGTTTAGCCTGGAGAAGAGACGACGGAGAGGTGATATGATAACCATCTTCGAGTACTTGAAGGGCTGTTATCTGGAGGATGGTGCGGAGTTGTTTTCTGTTGCCCCAGAAGGTCAAACCGGAACCAAGGGGTTGAAATTAAATCAGAAGACCTTTCGGCTAAACATTAGGAAGAACTTCCTGACATTTGGAGCGGTTCCTCAGTGGAACAGGCTTCCTTGGGAGGTGGTGGGCTCTCCTTCTTGGGAGGTTTTCAAACAGAGGCTCGATCGCCATCTGACAGCAATGCAGATCCTGTGAACTTGGGCAGATCATGAGAGGGAGGGTAGGAAGGGTTGCCTCAGTGCTTAGTTCTTGTGGCCCTTTTTGACATGCCCAGGGAAATGCTGGTTGCCACTTTGGGGTCAGGAAGCAATCCTGGAGGGTTTTTTTTTTTGTCATCTTCTGGGCGTGGAACAGCAGTGGGGAGGGGGGGTATTTGTCAATTTCCTGCATTGTGTAGGGGGTTGGACTAGATGACCCTGGAGGTCCCTTCCAACTCTATGGTTCTATGATTCTAAGTGACTAAAGTGACTAAGGATGTGTCTGGAGAAGTCTGAGTGCACACAAAAGCTTTTACCCAGAATAAAATTTTGTTGGTGCCGCTGAACTCAGACTTTGTTCTCAAGTAACTTTGGTTAGTGTTGACATCCAATTATGTAACCCATAAGGCTGCCAAGTTCCCACGGGGGGTTGGGAAATCCTCCACCCTCCAAGTCCTGTTTTGGAGTGGCAGTGGGAGAAAAAAATACAAAAAGTCCATCAAGCCAATAATGTGACATCACGTCCAGGGAAGCCCGGAAGTGACATCAGCCTTTTGTAGGAATCACTTGAAACTCTCTGGTTTCTGATGACTCCTAGAGCGGCATGGTGTCACCGCCATGTTTCCTCTGGAAATGACAGCTTGCCAACAGTGCACCGCCCCCCCCCCCCATGTTCTCCCCTGGTCGCCTGCTGGTTGCCTGGCAACCCTAGTGGGCCACTCCGCCAAACACACTTGCTGAGGAGCTGAAATCATGGAACAAACCACAGTTAGTCTGAATTATAGTTTTGTGTGGCATATAGACACATCTGGGCTTGTGGGGGAAAACAGCAAAAAAAATCATGAACCCAGAATTTGTAGATGAGGGCTTGGAATGATTCTCTGTAAGACGAGTTCTAATTTCACAAGCTAAGCCGAGTCCAAAATGAGCTGTGGTTTTGCATTATGTTTGAAGTGGGCTATCAGGTCTCTGTGTGCTCCACTCCCTTTGGCTGTTTTTCGTCCATCCTTCTAGTCAGATGATGTTTGTCCTTTGCAATGTTGTTGGCTAGTTCCTTCTGGGCACAACACAGCCCTTTGGAATCCTGGATGGTGTTGGCACAGCCCCCAACACCTGTTTGGAGGCCATACAGTGCTGTGTGGATCTCTGTGTCTTCATGCAATTTCAGATCTTGCAAACAGTGATAAGTCTGCGAAGACTGCCTTTCGGAGACCAGAGGCTTTCTTGCATCTAGAGAAGGCCCAGGGGGGATTCATTGGCTCCCATCTGCTGTTTTTTTGAGCAAGAATATTCACTCACCAGGAGAAGGCGGGACCATTTTTTTTGGAAGTGACCGTCCCTCTTACTCAGTTGTTGATGTTTCCATCGTTTTTTTGACGGGCCTCATGTTTCCCTCCCCATCACCTGATTGCACATCAGAGCAGCATCGGGCGACCCAGGCAGCTTTCCAGATTCTCAAACTTCCTTCTGGAAACTGGTGGCAGAATTACTCAGCGGCCTTAAGGGATATTTCCCAAGAGTAACTGGAGACCCGGCATGTGGTTTTGTTTTTGAATGCGGCGGGGTGGGATCTCGGGTTACTGTGGCCGTGTTGTTCGCACGGCTGTTTTCTCGGGGCTCTGTCAGCATTTCCATTATGAAAATATCCCCTTCAGAAGCGATTTTTATGAGCGGGTTTGTAAAAATGCTTTTCAGCTGTCTGGCTGGAAAGCTGGGCTCGCTCGGGTTTCCAGGGATGGCATTAGCCCACGGTGTAACGTTGCGAGCCTGGCATGTGGGAAATGCTGGAAAGGTGTAACGGAGAGGGTAGACTCAGCCTCCCAGATGGGAACATGTTCCTCCTGTCATAGGAGCAGTCGGTTGTGCGGGTCTGTTAATGGTTTTTATCTACTTCTGCCTCCAGTGAGGGTCTACATCAGGGGTGGCCAAGCTTCCTCAACACAAGAGCCACATGGAATAAACGTCAGATGTTTGAGAGCCGTGAGACATGAACAGATATTGCAAACACGTTTTTTTAAAAAAATATGCAGATTTGCTTTTTATTAACATTGACGGAGACTGCCACAAATAAAAAACAGAAGGGGTAAAAACAGATATTGATAACCAGGGGTCATTTCCTGCAGGAGTGCACAGGAGCGGAGCTCCGGCAGTAAAGAGCCCAGGGGGCGGGCACATGCAACAAGCCCTGCCCCCTGCTCCTTCTCTCTTTCCTTCTCTTTCTTTCCCTCTTTCTTTCTCTTTTTTTCTGCACAGATCTGTGTGAGGGCAGATCTGTGCGTCCCCCCCCCAGCTAGCAATCCAAAACAGTCCAGTGGCACCTTTAAGACCAAGTTTTATTCAGGTACAAGCTCTCCCTCCTCTGCAAGGGCAGATCTGCCCCCCCCCCCAAATAGCTAGCAATCCAAAACAGTTCAGTGGAGCCTGAGCGGTGGGTGTTGCCCTCTGACACACGTCCAGTGATGTCAGGGGGTGTGGCACATGCAAATAAGTTATGCTAATTAGTTATGCTAATGAGCTCCTGTGCCTCTTTTTCCACGAAATGACCCGTGTTGATAATGATATTTATTTGTCCAATGATATTTGTTTGCTAATGATATGTATTTGTCTAAGAGAGAGAGAAAGAGAGAGGTGGAAAGAACGAATGAATGAAAGAGGTGGAAAGAAAGAGAGAGAGCCAGAGAACCAAGAAAGCAAATAGATGGGAGGGAGGGAGGGAGAGAGAGAGAGAAAAAGTATGCTTCCCCTTTGCTTCCCCAGCTACTCTGCTAGGAGCCACACAATATGTGTGAAAGAGCCGCAGTTTGGCCACCCCTGGTCTACATTAACCAAGAGAGAACTTACTGAGGCTCTGACCCAGATGGTTCAGGCTAGCTTGGTCTTGTCAGATCTTGGAAGCGACGCACAGTCTGACTAAAGTAACTATGTATGTATCTGAAGAACTGGGCTGGTGATGGTGAGACATTTGAGGCAGGGCCTCTGAGCCCAGAGTCCTCACCCGTTGACTGCGTTTGGCATCAAAGATCAGGTTCAAAGCAATCACTGAGAAATGGATTTGGGATTGATGGGGGCTGGGGGTGGGAAAGAAATCTATTCCTTTGCTCTTTCTTTCCTTTCCTCAAAGCAGAAGTACAAAGTCACCCTGTCAGCAGCACAACATCCAATTCTTTATAATAAATGGTGTATTCGAAATTATTAATAAATATCTAAGGCAGGGGTGGCCAAACTGCATGCGGCTCCTTCACGCATATTGTGAAGCTCCCGGCAGGGCGGCTGGGGAAGCTAAATATCATGAGCAAACAAGTATCATTGGACAAATAAATATCGTTATCAATATGTGCTTCTACCACTTTTGTTGTTATTTTTGGCAGTCTCGTTTTAATGTTAATAAAAAGCAAAACTGCCTATTTCCCCAGTACAAACGTGTAGTATTTGTTCATGTCTTGCGGCTCTCAAACATCTGACATTTATTCTCGGTGGCTCTTACGTTAAGCAAGTTTGGCCACCCCTGATCTAAGGTGTATCACAAAGGGTCAAGTTCTGTTTGTTGATACAAAAATAAAACAGGTCAAAAGTTGCAGCTGATCTTTGCTTTTTTTGACTGGTTATGTTTTTGTTTCAACAAACAGAACTTGACCCTTTGTGATATACCTTATATATTTATTAATAATCTTGGATACACGCAGGGCTCTTTTTGTAGATAAAGCCCAGCAGGAACTCATTAGCATAATAGGCCACATCCAGCAGCAGAAACGCATTAGCATATTAGGCCACACCCATGACAGCACAGCTCATTGGCATATTAGGCCACACACCCCATGTTACCAGAAGTGTGGTCATCCAGCCACACCCACCTTTTGCTTCCTATTCTGCTTACCTTGTTTTTGGTCAAAACCCAGGGCTTTTTTGTAACAGGAACTCCTTTGCATGTTAGGCCACACACCCCTAATATAGCCAATCCTAATGAGTTTCTGCTGTTGGGTGTGGCCTGTTATGCTAATGTTCCTGCTAGGCGTGGCCAACTTGGAAGCCAGGCGGAAGTCCGTTACTGTGCGTTCCTGCCCAAAAATAGCCCTGGATACACCATTTATTATAAAGAATTGGATGTTGTATTGATTTTGTAGTTTTGCTTTGTGGTCTACATACACTGTGGTCCCTAGTCTTTCCCCCTTTTTCTTTCCTGACAGAGAATCGGGAGTGGGGAGAAAGGGGCGAGGAAACGAGGAATAGAGAATCGTGCCTTCCTGGCAAATTCCTGGGTGGTGTCGTGGTTAGAGTGTCGGACTAGGATCTGGGAAATCCAGGTTCGATTCCCCACACTTGCCATGGAAGTCTTGCTGGGTGACCTTGGGCCAGTCACACACTCTCAGCCTAGCTCACCTCACAGGGTTGTTGTGAGGATAAAACAGAGGAGAGAGTGATGTGAGCTATTGGGGTGAAAGCCGGATATAAATAAAGTAAATGGATCTATACTTGTTAACTGCCGTAGTGCCATCCAAGCATAGATTAATGCAAGCAAAGTGAGAGCTGGTGTGGTATTGTGGTTAAAGTGCTGCGCCAGGATCTGGGAGACCAGGGTTCGAATCCCCCCCTCTGCCATGGAAGCTCCCTGGGTGTCTTTGGGCCAGTCACTCTCTCTCGGTCTATCCTACCTCAGGATTGTTGTGGGGATAAAAGGGAGAATGTCGTAAGCCATGTTTGGGCTCCTGTTGGTGAGAAAAGTGTATGTAGGGAGGTATAAACAAAGTAAATGGATAAATACAGGGACAGCTCTCTTCCCCAAGTGAGCATACAGACTAAATGTAGGCACTTGGGGGAAACTACCAGGGAGAGAGGAGAACCGCAGCAAAGGATGTGTATAATTCATGACTCAGCGGCAATTTTAATAATTATAATGATATGGTGAGGTAACCTGTGATGTTTTAACTCCAGTTTCAAAGTACAAAAAACCCCATTTTAATACCTTGGATTAGGACCAGCCCAAACAACTCAAAACCATGTGTAAACATAAGAGTTCTCCAGACATTTTCATCAGGCTGAATCGTTTTGGGGGAGGGGGATAATGTTTCTATCTCGTTGTCTTTCCCCTATAGAGAATGCCAGGCAGATCTGAATAGATAGCAGCGCTGAACAGAGTTAGGATCAGGTTGCATCTTTGGCCTTTTGTGATCTGATGAAGTGTGCATGCGCAGGCAAGCTTATACCCAGAATTAAACTTCCTTGGTCTTAAAGGTGCCGCTGGACTCAAACTTTGTTCTGTCGCTTCAGACCAATACGGCTACACACCTGAATCCATGAATGAGAATGTCAGCGTTCAGCTGAAACTATAAACCAGTAGAGGATCTTTATTACTTTGCTGGGTTGCTCAGTCCGCTTAAGGTTAAGTTAAAGGTTTCCCTTGCTTGAAAGCCAGTCGAATCCGACTCTAGGGGTGTGGTGCTCATCTCCGTTTCCAAGCTGAAGAGCCAGCGCTGTCCAAAGACTTCTCTGTGGTCATGTGGCCGGCATGACTAGACGCCAAGGCGCACAGAACACTGTTACCTTCCCACCGAAGCGGTACCTATTTATCTACTTGCAATTTCTTGCTTTCGAACTGCGAGGTTGGCAGGAGCTGGGGCCAGAGACGGAGCTCACTCCATCGTACGGCACTCAGGTCTCGAACTGCTGAACTACCGACCTTCCGGTCTGCAGCTCAGTGTCTTAACCACTGAGCCACCACGCCCCGTCCAGTCCACTTAGACTAGCACAAATAGGTTTTTCCCAACTGGGTAGGCTGGATATGTGAAATGCATGCCCAGATGCCAGCAGCTGTGTGTGCACTTATCGCAGTTCAGAAGCTGCAACATAGACATTTCTGGGGCCTGGCCTCCCAGTCGCTTTGCCACTTAAAACATGGGGGCTTCCATGCTCGCCTTTCCCCTTCTGAGAGAGGCACCATTTGCTCCTTTGTTTGTTCCTGAGAATCCTGACAAAGGTCACCCCAGATCATCCTGTTCCTAAAATCTGCCTGCTGTTATCCTGGTTTGTTCAAGTGCAAAGTTTCTCCCCCCCTTAAGGCTTCCGTCATATTTGCATTGTAATTCTCCCCACTGATGCAGAGGTGTGGTTTGGGATGCCGCTATTGAGGAAGCATTAAGCTTCACTATTGTCAGTTTCACCCTGTGCCTTCCATTCATGTCAATTTCCTTTCCCCCATTTTTAAAAAAAGAAAGGCATTTTTATGCATTTCCCTGCTTTAAACAGAATAGGCCCACACCTGTCCTTGGAGCAAGCATAGGAGTGTTGCTGGAGTCTATTCAAAGAGACTGTAACATCCAACCCTCAGACCTCCCTCAGTTGTAGAAAAGAGCAAGAGTCCAGCAGCACCTGAAGAAGTGAGCAGTGACTCACCAAAGCTCATCTCTGGCCACCAGGGCTATTTTTGGGCAGGAACGCACAGGAACGGAGTTCCGGCTGGCTCCTGAGTTGGACACGCCTAGCAGGAACTCATTAGCATAATAGGCCACACCCAACAGCAGAAACTCATTAGGATGGGCTACATTAGGGGTGTGTGGCCTAACATGTAAAGACATTCCTGCTACAAAAAAAGCCCAGGGTTTTGACAACAAACAGAATAAGAAGCAAAAGGTGGGTGTGGTTGGATGACCACACTTCTGGTAACATGTGGGGTGTGTCCTAATATGCTAATAAGCTGTGCTGTCAGGGGTGTGTCCTAATAGGCTAATTGATTTCTGCTGTTGGGTGTGGCCTATTATGCTAATGAGTTCCTGCTGGGCTTTTTCTACAAAAAAAGCCCTGCTGGCCACAAATGTTGTTAGTCTTTAAGGCGCTTCGGGATTCTGGCTCTTTTCTACCGCTACAGACAGACTAACATGGCTACCCATCTTGATCTCCCTCCCTTGGTTATAAGGCAGGGAATGGGGGCACAATGTATGTGGATAACTGGAACGTTGAAGGCAGCGGGAAAAGAGGAAGACCCGACCTGAGATGGATGGATTGACTCCATCAAGGAAGCCACAGGGGCCCTCCGTTTGCAAGACCTGAGCAAGGCTGTTGACGATAGGATGTTTTGGAGGACGTTAATTCATAGGGTCACCAGAAGTCGGAAGCCACTGGGCTGCACTTAACACACACACACACTCACACACACACACTCACACACACTCACAGAGAACTGAGCGTTAGTGCTTTGCCAAGAACACCGGCTGGATTGGCTAGCTAACAAATAAATCAAAGGCAGTGTGCAGGCAAGAATCGATTTAGGGGAAAGTGTACATGGAGCTCTGTGGCCATTTGAAATCCTCCTTTGCGAGTGGTCTAGAAAACAACACAGACGGAGCTAATCCAGGATAGTGAGTGCAGCATGGGGCAGGGGTTCTGCCTTTTTTGCGGTCCTCTGGAAGCATCCTAAGGTTTCAGCTCTCTGTGTGATTGACTGCTCTTAATTTGCTAGGGCCTAGGCTTTAGGGTTGCCAGCCTCCAGGTGCGGCCTGGGGATCTCCTGCTTTTACAACTGACCTTCTGCTGACAGAGATCAGCTCCCCTGGAGAAAATGGCTGCTTCGAAGGGTGGACTCTGTGGCATTGGACCCTGCTGAGGTTCCTCTCCTCCCCAAACCCCACCCTCTCCTGGATCCACCCCCAAAGTCTCCAGGTATTTTCCAACCCAGACCTGGCAACCCTACTAGGTTTACACCATTCTTCGTTTAATCCTCACAACAATCCTGTGAGGTAGGTTAGGCTGAAAGCGTATGTGATTGGCCCAAGGTCTCTTCCGTGGCAGAGCAGGGATTTGAACCGCAGCACAAGAATCTTGACTGTGACTGAAGGCAAGCTTTGACAACCATTTTATGGTTGCGCCCTCCACACTCTGTCAGTATGCCAAAGGCGCCTGCATGGTGAAAAAAGGTTTGGGACTCCAAGGCCCATAGGATATTGTGGCTTGTGGGGCAAATTTTTTCCTAGTGGGGCTGAAGTTCTCAGTGCAGAAAGAAAAGCCATTTGGCCAATAGAAAGCTGTTACCAGGATAGCTCTCTAAATTGCAGGCTGTCAGCCACTTTAGATGACAGTTCTCAGCTGCTGCAAGTTAATCACTTTGGCCAGCCTAAGCAACAATTCTGATAACAAGCCTGCAGGTAGGAGTGAGAACTTCTATAGTCCAGAAAGCTAACACTTAGGCAGAAGAACTCTCTTAAAGGAGACCAGTTTCTTGACACAGGGTTAGAAGGGATCCTAGAGGTCACCTACTCCAACCCCCTTGCTCAGTGCGGGGATTAGTCAACAACAACACCCCACTCTGCTTAAAGGAGCACACGCCTTTAAAAGAGTGTTTTAAAATGACTGAAAAAGGCATTTACAGGAGACATTCTTGTTGGGCTGTGCCTTTAAGAAAGGGGATGGAGCCCCCAGAAGCCCCACCATAGCTATGGGCCTCGGGACCCTTGTCCTTCAGTTTGGCTGCAGTTTTGGGAAATGGCTGCCATTTTTCAGAAATCAGTGTGGTGCAGTGGTGAAACCACACATCCATAACTGTGATTTGCTGCAACCCCACTTCCAGCTATGGTTTCTGATCCTGGCTTGCTGGCCACTCACAGGTCACAGTTTGCTTATTCAAACACCACAGTCAGCCCTTGCTTAAGCTTCTTCTGTAATGACCTGACAGGGTTTCTGAACTGAGCCTAAGCCCATGGAAAAATACTAAGCTCTGGGCATGGCACTTGGAAGCATTCGTGGAGAAGTGCGAGGTTGGCACAATACAAGAACTTGTGGGCACTCCATGAAACTGCCGAGCGGTCGGGTTAGAACGGATAAAAGGAAGTACTTCTTCACCCAAAGAGTGATTAACACATGGAATTCACTGCCACAGGAAGTGGTGGGTGCTACAAGCATGGACGGCTTCAAAAGGGAATTAGATAAGCATATGGAGCAGAGGTCCATCAGTGGCTATTAGCCACAAGGTATAGCTAGGGGCTCTGGGGCAAGTGATGCTCTGTCTTCTTGGTGCCTGGGGGGGGGGTCAACAGTGGGAGGGCTTCTAATGTCCTGGCCCCACTGGTGGACCTCCTGATGGCACTGGTATTTCTGGCCACTGTGTGACACAGAGTGTTGGACTGGATGGGCCTTTGGCCTGATCCAACATTGGCGTCTCTTATGTTCTTATGTTCTTAAGTGTGGTTCATTCAGACAACGAACTAGGTCTTTTTAAAAAGAGATTTGGGGTTTTCTGTCTGTGCACTGTGTGATCTGCCATGCACTGAGTAGATGGAAGGCCGGGAAGGCTTTGCCAGTCTAATCTAGGCTTTTCTGAACAGGAAAGAGAACAAAGTTTGAGTCCAGTCAGGGCCGGCTCATTCACTAGGCGAACTAGGCGATCGCCTAGAGCGGGCCGGCCCTTAGGGGCTGCACCCGGCCCCGTACTCTGGGAGTTTCTTGATTATTTGTGTTTTTCATTCTTCCTAAAATGCATTTATTTTTGAAAATTGGTGGGCGCATGGGGGGGGGGGCGCCAGAAGGGATCCTCATCTAGGGTGCAAAATAAGCTGGGGCCGGCCCTGAGTCCAGTGGGACCTCTAAGCCTAACAATGTTTTATTCTGGATATACGTTTTCTTGGGTGTACACACTTTGCGCGTGCATGCAAAAGCTTACAACCCAGAATAAAACGTTGTTGGTCTTAAGGGAGCCACTGGACTCAAACTTGGTTTTGCTGCTTCAGACCGACACGGCTGTCCACCTGAGTCAGAACAGGCAAGGCCCTGGAACCGTGTTCTAAAAATATTTCCCCCCTTTCTTTGTCTTTTATAAGGTTGCTTTTGGCCTTGATTCAAAAGTCATCATTGTATAAAATGGCATTTTGTTTTTTCTTTTTCATTAACGGTGTTGGAAAGTGCCGTCAAGTCACAGCCAACTTGTGGTGACCCCGTAAGGTTTTCAAGGAGAGAGACGTTCAGAGGTGGCTTGCTGTCGCCTGCCTCTGCATCACGACCCTGGTATTCCTTGGAGGTCTCCCATCCAGAGACTAGCCAGGGCTGACTCTGTTTAGCTTCCAAGATCTGGAGAGATCAGGCTAGTCAGACCAGGGCTTGTCATTAATTAAAGGTAAAGGTTCCCTTGCTCGAAAGCCAGTCGAGTCTGACTCTAGGGTTGTGGTGCTCATCTCCGTTTCAAAGCCGAAGAGCCAGCGCTGTCCGAAGATGTTTCCATGGTCGTGTGGCCGGCATGACTAAACACCAAGGCTCACGGAACGTTGTTACCTTCCCACTGAAGTGGTACCCATTTATCTACTTGCAATTTCTTGCTTTCGAACTGCTAGGTTGGCAGGAGCTGGAACTAGAGACGGGAGCTCACTCCGTCATGCGGCACCTGGGTCTCGAACTGCTGAACTACCGACCTTCCACAGCCTGCAGTTCAGCGTCTTAACCACTTGAGCCACCGCAGCTCCTTGTCATTAATACAGACGCTTAAATTCTTCTTGCTTTTACTAGAACCATTTCCTTTTTTTTTTTTTTAAGTTACACCAGCCTTGGTTTGCATTTCCCTGTGGTTTCCAAACAAGCATGGGAGCTTGCAGGAGAAGATGCAAACAAGTCAAACAAGCTACCTTAGTTGAATTGCATGGAGCGCTTTTGCTTCCCTGCACCGCGCAGCCGGCGAGTCAGCATCGGGACGACCGGCAGAATTAGGTCACCAGCGCTAGCAGCCTACTGATCGGCCAGACATTAAATATCGCTTGTCGTTAATGTGGGATGCTGAATTGAAAGCCTCCAGGGATCCAATTAGCAAAGCATCTTACAACTCCCAAGAAAGGAAGGCCTTTGCAAATCCACCTTGCTGTTTCTCAGCAGGGGAAGGGATGCTGACGTGCTGGGAGAGGTGTGCACACTGTTTACTCTTGCAGCTGTTCGGAAGCTGTTCGGCGCCTTCTAGATTTGCAAAGAACAGGGCGGGTGGAGAACTGGAAGAGGAGGGGTCAGGACAAAAAGGCACAGGTTAGCCTAGAGGTTGGTTTGCAAAGCAGTGTCGTAGTGTGGTTAGTGCTAGACTAGGCTCAAACCTACCCTGTTTGCCCTGGAGTTCTGTCAAGAAAAATGGGGGGGGGGGGTGTCACCTTAAATTTACAGACAGGATACAAGATTATTATTTTTTTGCCATCGGTTCACAGCTGTTTGATGGCAACCCCATAGGGGTTTCAAGGCAAGAGAGGTTCAGAGGTAGTTTGCCATTGCCTGCCTCCGCGTCATGACCCTGGTATTTCTCGGGGGTCTCTCATCCAGTTTGGTGTAGTGGTTAGGAGTGCGGACTCTAATCTGGGGAAACCGGGTTTGATCCCCCACTCCTCCACCTGCAGCCAGCTGGGTGACCTTGGGCAAGCCACCGTTCTCTCAGAGCTGTTCTCTCAGGAGCAGTTCTCTCAGAGCTCTCTCAGCCCCCACTATCTCACAGGGTGTCTGTTGTGGGAAGGGAAGGAGATCGTAAGCCGCTCTGAGACTCCAAGTGAAGGGCGGGGTATAAATCCACTCTCGTCTTCTTCATCATCCAAATATTAGCCAGGGCCGATCTTGCTTAGTTCCGAGATCTGATGAGATCGGGCTAGCCTGAGCGATCCAGGCAAGGGCAGTTACTACAACATACAGTAACAGAAAGCTTTTCTCGTATAGCTTTTTAAAAGGGGTGATCCTCTTGCGTTCGGGCCTGTCTTCCTTTTCATGTCGCTACGGTACCGCACGGGGTTGTTGGGAGGACGAAATGGGGGAGAAGAAACCCTCCCCGAGGTCATTAGAAGGTAGGGCTGGAAAGGAACGTAAGAGATTTTTATCAGGGCAGGTTTCTTTGCCTCTCATTAGCATCCACTGGCCTCAGATAAGAGACACTGCCTGTTTTGCAGGTATGTTTTGTCTGGGTGAACTAGCATTCAGCCCACAGCACCTGTCTGGCTTCCTAAGTCTCACTGGATCAGCGGTTCTCAGGGTTTTGCTTGCCAAGGGGCGTCCAGGGCCCAAAACAGAAAGGCCGTAGCTCAGTGAGAATACCACCTTCTGCAGGCAGAAGGCCACTGGTTCAATCCCCGGTATCTCCTGTTAACAGATCTCAGGGCACAGTTGATGGGGAAGACCTTTCTCTGAAATGAACACCATTTGTGGCAGGGTATGAGCTTTCGTGAATCACCGCTCGCCTCTTCAGAACAAGCAGTGACTCACAAAAGCTCATATCCTGCCACAAATGGTGCTAGTCTTTCATGTCTTACTCTTTTCTACTGCTCCGGACAGACTAACATGGCTACCCTTCTCAGGGGGCATTTAGTCGAAAAAGAGGTGCAGGAGCTCATTAGCATAACTGGACTGTTTTGGATTGCTAGCTATGGGGGGGGGACGTGCAGATCTGCCCTCACAGAGGAGGGAGAGCTTGTACCTGAATAAAACTTGGTCTTAAAGGCTCCACTGGACTGTTTTGGATTGCTAGCTATTGGCAGCGGGGGGGGTGGTGGGAATGTGCAGATCCGTCCTCGCAGAGGAGGGAGAGACTGTACCTGAATAAAACTTGGTCTTAAAAGGTGCCACTAGACTGTTTTGGACCGGGGGGCTGCGGGGGGTGGGGTGTGTGCAACTTACCTGGCTGCTTCTTGCTCTAAGGGCTGCTGGGAGCAGGGGGTGGGGCTTGTTGCATGTGCCTGCCCCCTGGGCTCTTTACTGCTGGAGCGCCGCTCCTGTGCGCTTCCTGACCCTTCTTGATTTCTCTCCATGATGGCCGACAATTGGAGTGGACAACATTAAGTGAAACTGACCGTTTTTTCCCCTAGGGAGGGGCCATAGCTGGTGTTGGGTTGGCAGGTCCCTTGAACCTGCTGGGGGGGGATGGGGGGTGAACTTACCAGGAGCAGGGAGGAACGGCAAAAATAAACGCGACGTCCCTACGTGACCCGGAAGTGGCATGGGGTGCCAGGGACATTGAGGGGACAATGCTCTGGTTTGGGGGGCAAAACTCTATGGCAGAATTAGAAGCTAATACTACCATAGAGTTTTGCCCCCAAACCAGAAAGTCGTCCCGAAGTCCCTTCTTTCAGGTCATGTAGGCACGTCATGTTTAATTTACATGTTCTTCCCTGTTTTTTGGAGGGGGAGTAATTCCCCCCCTGCCGGCCAGTCGGCTGGCAGTGGAGAGGCGGGGGCAGAATTCAGAGGACCCCCCCCCTGCTTGGGGGGGGGGAGTCTGGCATGCCTAGCTCAGTGACATAGTTTGTACGTGGAAGGGCCTTGGTTCAGTTCCTGGCATCTCCGTATCAAAGCATCCGTGGTAGTGCCATGGCTGGGCAAAACGGTCGCTGCCTGGGCGGAAGCCATTTCAGGTGGACCATCCAGGCTAGGTGGACTGATGATATAATCTTATATGGCAGCTTTCCACTGGGGTCTGTACCAACCGAAATTCAGTAGAAGTGGCCCAGTAGGTTGAGAGGACATCACGGAGAACAACTTAACCGTTGCACCCATTGATGTGTTGTTTCCGTAAAGGTAAAGGTTCCCTTGCTCGAAAGCCAGTCGAATCCGGCTCTAGGGTTGTGGTGCTCATCTCCATTTCAAAGCTGAAGAGCCAGCGCTGTCCGAAGACGTTTCCGTGGACATGTGGCCGGCATGACTAAACACCAACGCGCACGGAACGCTGTTACCTTCCCACCGAAGTGGTACCTATTTATCTACTTGCAATTTCTTGCTTTCGAACTGCTAGGTTGGCAGGAGCTGGAACTAGAGACGGGAGCTCACTCCGTCATGCGGCACCCGGGTCTCGAACTGCTGAACTACCGACCTTCCACAGCCTGCAGTTCAGCGTCTTAACCACTTGAGCCAGATGTGCTAAAATGGCATGAGGCCGTTGCAGTCATTTGAATGGGTTCCCCTGTGGGGGGTTGTTGTTGTTGTGCAGTTGGTTCGTAGTTGCCCCTTGGCCACTCCAGACTCAGGCATACACTGGGCCGCCCCACCCATCTGGTTTGGTAGCATTTCTCCATCCCATTTGTGTGGGCGGCTGATTGTTTCCATCCTGATTCTTAGTGCCTCGTTCAGACAATTATCTTGTGAAGAGGAAGCTGGGAATGCGGCTCCGGCGGTGAGGAAATGCCGGTCGGATCACTTTCCCCGCTTACAAAGTCCGGTTGTAATTGGCTTGGGAGTAAGAGCTTCCAGGCTGGGATCCTGCTACAGTAATCGAGGCTCGAGGAAGAGGAGGGGCCATTGACCTAGCGGGTGGGCACCTGTGTGTGTTACCAGGGTCACGGAGAGGGGCCGTGGCTCAGTCTGCGTGGCGCGTCGAAGGACCCAGGTTCAAACCCCAGCATCTTCAGTTAAAAGTATCAGGTAGTCGATAATGTGGAGGGCCTGAGACCCGGGAGCGCTGCCGCCAGTCAGAGTAGACCGTACTGGCCTTTATAGACAAATGGCCTGACTCACTAGAAAGGATCTTCATGTCTTCATGGATGCGTGTGGCAGGGGGAGACCAGTATGATTCGGGCCCCTGATGCTGCAGAGGAGGAAAGTGTCTCCCTTT
>NW_015164258.1:109489-119571 GCF_001447785.1 Gekko japonicus
ATTTATTTATTTAATTCAATTTATATCCCGCTCTCCCTGAAACCGGCTCAGAGTGGGTGACTGTAGTTTATAAAGCATACAATATAGGAACTTCCCAACATTACAAAAAACAATCATAAGATCACTAAAATCGCTGTGATTTTAACTGTATTTTGTGTTTTAATACACTTCGGTGTTTTAGCGTATACATATACGGGGTCATTTTGTAGAAAAAGAGGTGCAGGAGCTCATTAGCATAACTTATAACTTATTTGCATATGCCAGACCCCCCCGACATCACCGGAAGTGTGTCAGAAGGCAACACCCACCGCTCAGGCTCCACTGGACTGTTTTGGATTGCTAGCTATTGGGGGGGGGGGACTTGCAGATCTGTCCTCACAGAGGAGGGAGAGCTTGTACCTGAATAAAACTTGGTCTTAAAGGTGCCACTGGACTGTTTTGGATTGCTAGCTATTGGGGGGGGGGGACTTGCAGATCTGTCCTCACAGAGGAGGGAGAGCTTGTACCTGAATAAAACTTGGTCTTAAAGGTGCCACTGGACTGTTTTGGATTGCTAGATATGGGGGGGAACGTGCAGATCTGTCCTCGCAGAGGAGGGAGAGCTTGTAGCTTAATGCGGGCCGGGGGGGCTCTGCAACTTACCTGGTTGCTTCTTGCTCCTAGTGGCCCAACTGAGGGCTGCCGGGAGCAGGGAGTGGGACTTGTTGCATGTGCCCGCCCCCTGGGCTCCTTACTGCTGGAGCTCTGCTCCTGTGCGCTCCCACAGGAAATGACCCCTGTACACACACACACACACACACACACACATATATTCTGTAAGCCGTCTTGAGCCTGCCATGGCGGGGAGGGCGGGATACAAATTTAACAAATAAAATAAAATAAAACATCTACCATAGAATTCAAGGTGGCGTAAAAACTCAAGTGGGGGGCAGTATACCGGCATCTAATAGAAGGGGAGAAGGGGGGAAGCAGGGGGAGAGAGAGAAGGGAGGAGGGGGGAGGCCAAAACTAGATAAAGCCTATCAGCAAGGAGTAGGGTTGCCATGTCCAATCTTCTTACCGGCAGGGGAGCCTCGCCGGGCTCCGGGAGCCGGTCCTCGATGTGCGCGTGCGCCGCCAGCATGTCACCGGAAGTGACGTGCGACGTTGTTCACATTGAAGGCGTGGCCCCGATCGTGGGAGGGATAACCATAGAGTTTTCCCTCCGACGATCAGGGTCACGCTGCGCTTCAGTGGCCGGAGTTCCCCCCGGGGCCCGATTCCGCGGCAGCGGAAATCGGGCCTCCGAAGCGGGGATTTACCCGCCCTCACTTGGCAGCCCTAGCAAGGAGCCCGTCGGTGCCCCCAACCATGGGCCCGGTGGAGCAACTCTGTTCTGGAGGCCCTGAGGAATTGTACCAAATCCCACAGGGCCCTGATCTCTCCTGGGAGAGTTTCCCACCAGGCTAGACTCTGTAGCATTATGCCCTGCTGAGGTCCTTCCCCTCCCCAGACCATGCCCTCCCCAGGCTCCACCCCAAATCTCCAGCAATTTCCAAACCTGGAGTTAGCCACCCTAGTTGGGTTAGGCCAGTGGGTGAGACCCCCGGCCTTCAGGTATTCAAAATAAGCAATGTGGTTTTTCTTCGAACAGGCCTGTCTTGCTGCTATGCTTTTAAAAAGTCTTCTTCTGAGCATGGGGAAATGTGCTTTTATGTACTCTCGGTGAAGCTGCAGGCTCCCCAAATAAGTCATGGACTTATGCGTCGGCCATAATTATAAGGATGCCGCTGTAATAACTGGCCAGCAGGATCAGCTGGCCTAATGGCTGCCCGGTGTCTGCAGCCTGTGTGGCATTTGGCCCTGGGCTGCAATTGTATGTATCCTTATTTGGGAGCAAGTCCTATTGAATTCAGTGAGGTTACTTCTGAGTAACACATTCTTGGAGAGTGTCCTCACCCTTCATCAGGCCATGATACAAATTGCTTTTCCTATGGGGCTTAAGGTATTTATTTAGGTACCGGCTCAAGTTGGCTGATGGCTATCTCCTCTGGATGCCAAAACAGTGCTCTGTGTTTGCCCTGTAGTCGATTGGTTTCCTGTGTTGCCCGTTTCTGGTCTGTAGAAGCAGGGCATGTGTTGGACTTCCCAAAGGTCATTTATGGAGGCATAGTTGTGTTGGGACCTCCTCTTTGCAGGTGACAGCCTGTATCAATACGTGTGCCACTGTGGTTGTGTCCAGTGGTTGTTTTAAAGCAGGCCCGTAGCCTGCGTGGGGGCCTGGGGTCCCGGCCCCCACGGATTTTGCGGGCCCCCTCCCTTTATACCTTGCTTTAAGTCTGTTGCTGAATCTTCTGCCTTGGATTGGGGGGGGGGGAGCTTTTCAAACAGTGTAGGAGAGAAGAGATGAACAGGGATGGTTTGCCCTTGCCTGCCTCTGCATAGCCACCCTACACCTTCTTGATGGTTTCCCATCCAGGTACTAACCAACTAGGGCTGACCCTGCTTAGCTTCCGAGATCTGATAAAACCAAGCTGGCCTGAGCCATCCAGGTCAGGGGAACTGGTGTACTCAAGCCCATTTTCTGTTTCCCTTGCTATGCCACTGAGGAGGCCCTTACTCATGAGCAGACATGAAAAGGGCCTCTCGTGGGATCCGGGGGGGGGCAGTTTTTTTAAACATAAATTTTATTAAATTTTTCATATACAACAGTACATACCGAAGTCAGATAGAATATAAAAAGAAATGCAATCAACAACTTGATATTATAGACAGAATAGCCACAATCAGGTTATAAATGATTGGGGTGCAAAAACCATCTATTCTGGATAAAATTATGCCCTAAATTATCTTTGTAATAAGCCATTATAACTCTTGACTTTGAACATAACTATTGTATAACTAAACTATACAACATGATCTGGTATTTGGGTTCTTTTATTGCTTCCCAATCAAATTTGTTTACCGATATTTTTTTCCAAGATAGGATACAATATATTCAAAGGACTATATATCTCACATTCTGTTTGGTTTGATTATTATAAATTGAAAAATTCTCTAACATAAATAAATCGCATACTTTATGGATCCATTGCTCTATTGTGGGGGGATTTTTTTCTTTCAATTTTTTGGCTCTAACAATTTTTTCAGCCGTAAATAGTATGTTTATTAATTTTCTTCTAGCTATAGATGTTGGGGGACCCAGTTGCCTGACACCCCTGGACTGTTGTTCTCCCCCACCTGCCACCTTCCTTCCTCCCCCCACCCTTTTACCTGGTTTTTTTAAAGCAAATTGAGGATGTTCTCTGAGCGCCCCCCCCTTTATTTTGTGTTTTGTGATGCTGTTCAAAGAGTTGGCTTAGCATGGTGTTTTTTAAATTTGTCACGAGAGTCACAGACTCCTGTTGCCAAAAAGACTGTTTTCCTTCCTACAAAAGCCCTCTTGAAATATTGCAGGAAAATTGCACGTTGGCTTAACCAAAGTGACTTTCCCCCATATTCCTCTTGGGCCGGCTACAGCTCTAAGAGCTGCAAACCCTCTGGCTGGGAATCTGGTTGAACGCTGAACTGGGGGGGGAAGGAGCACCGTTGGAGCATGTGCGGGCAAGCTGTTGGTTTCGTGCATCCAGTGGATGAATTCACTGTCGCTGGAGTAAAGTCTTATTTTGGCATCTTGCGTTGCCCGACTTTGCAGGCTTTATAGCTGGGTAAAAGCCTGCAATGCAAAATGCTGTGCTCGTATTCTGAGAAATCACAAGCGTTAAAACTCAGTTGTACTTACAGGACAAAATTGTATGCCTTTACTGTTCATTTAATTGCCATCGGTTCCCCCTACAAAGGATCGTGGGACTTGTAGTTCGGTCAGGATGCTGAGAATTTTCTTTTGGGGGTAGGGATGCCAGGCTCCGCCAGGCTCCAGGTGCTTCAAGTAATGAATAAATATACACTGCTAGAAACTTTTGTAAATTAATGTGTTCTGTTTGTAACTATCATTCTATAAAGTGCATTGTGTATTCTTATAACATCCTAATCAGGTATATATTTTCAGTACATTCAGTATAACAATAACACTCAGTTCATACAATATAACAACTACCAGTCAATTTTGCATCAATATTTTAAAAGTCAAACCCCAACGGGAGTTTCCAGAATTACAAGCCCGCTTCTACTTGCATGAAGTCTTCCAGAAGGGGGAAAGCTTTCATTTATAGTTGTGTAGTGCTCCGTCCATGAATTTTAGCTGATCTCTGTTGTCTGGAGGCTGGTTGTAATTCTGGGAGATCTCCAGGCCTCACCCGCAGCCTTGAGAATGACAGCAGTGCTCCATCCATGAATTTTAGCTGCACAATGTGTCTTTTGTAGGACCGGCAATAGGCATCAACATAAATGAAAGCTTCCCCCCTTTTGAAAGACTTCATGCAAGGAGAAGCGGGCTTTTAAAATACTGATGCAAAATTGACTGGTAGTTGTTATATTGTATGAACTGTTATTGTTATACTGAATGTACTGAATACATATACCTAATTAGGATGTTATAAGAATACACAATGCACTTTATAGAATGATAGTTATAAACAGAACACATGAATTTACAAAAGTTTCTTGCAGTGTATATTCGTTACTTTACCCACGTGGAACTTGGCAACCCTAATTTGACCCCTATAGATTTATATTTATAGAAACAGAACTGCCAGGTTTTGATTCCCATTTTTCTAGACTTATGGGGGGGGGGTATTACCGCTATTATTTCATTAGTCAACTCATTTGTCGTTTCCCTTCTCTGATGCACATGTCACTTTAGTGAGAGCAGCAATTCTGGAATCTTGGAGGGCTTCATTAATTTACCTGTGACTGTTTCTACAGGAGTGAAATTCCTCGCATTGACGTGTTTTAAAACTGCACATTATGTAAAATTTTCCGGAGTAGATTTTTCCTCACCAGGAACAAACCCGAAGTTTTCTCCTTCTTTCCCTGCATTTTTGGAACTTGCTAAAACTGGGGATTCCGAAAACACAGGGGTAAGAAGGAGAAAACTTCAGGTTTGTGCCTGGTGAGGAAGAATCTACTGCAGAAATGGTGTGTGTGCGTTCTGGTAGCTTCATGATGGGAGGGCTAGCAATAAGCCAACGCCTGAAAGGATGGGAAGGGCACACCTACTCGTCTCTGTGAAGTGAAAAACTGTGCAGCAGAATGGAACGGTTTGCTAAACTCCACATTAAATCTTTGGCGCCATTGGTGCTCTCCTCTTCCGCTCTTAACAAATGTAATCCTCCCCAATTATCCGTGTGTGGCATGCAAAGGAAAAGTTGTGTCGTCCCCCCCACAACCACCTTCCCCCCCTGAAAAGCAGGATTATGAGCCAGGGTGGGTGAAGGTTTAACATAAAAATGGGAATCACGATGGTTCTCTCCCCCCCTTCAATTTATGCCTTCAGGTTTTGTTACTCACTGCATAATAATGGCTTTTCTTCCCCCCCTCCCTTTTCAGGAAATGGCCAACTCCGTTTATTTGGTTATGGAGGTGAGTGCTTCTGATATTCTAAGTAAGCCCTTTCACGGGGTCCATTCTCTTCTAACCACACTACTTGGGAAACTATCAAACTGATTAGCAAGCGCTGAGTCGCATGGTGGCTTGCCAATACCAGCCTGGGAGATTCCCCTGAGATTTGGGGGCAGTGTTTGGGGGTGGGGTGGAGTTTTGGGATGAGAGGGACCTAGGGTTGCCAGGTCTGGGTTGGAAAAGATCTAGAGACTTTGGGGGTGGATCCAGGAGAGGGCGGGGTTTGGGGAGGGGAGGGGCCTCAGCATGGTCCAAGGCCATAGAGTCCACCCTTCAAAGCAGCCGTTTTCTTCAGGGGAGCTGATCTCTGTCAGCTGCAGATCAGCTGTAAAAGCGGGAGATCTCCAGGCCCCACCTGGAGGCTGGCAAGCCTAGAGGGACCTCAGTGGGGTATAATGCCATAGCGCCTACCCTCCGAAGCTGCCATTTCCTCCAGGCAAGTTGGTCTCTGCTGCCTAGACACTGGTTGTAATTCCAGATCTCCAGGCCCCACCTGGAGGTTGGCCACCTTGCCAAGCAAAACAAAACTGGACGGTTACTCTGGCTTTATGCTGAGGGATTCAAGCCTTGCTGTATCCAAATCTTTAATTTTTTGCTCTGAGCCTGTTTGACTTTAAGAGAAGATTTTGGCACCTGTTTTTCCTGGCAGGCTTCTTGTGACTGCGAGCAGCTGCCCTGCAGCGAGCCGAATTTAAGTAGCAGGAACCGTTTTTTTCACGCTGATGGGTCTCTGTGCCAGGAAAAACAGAGAGGGGCTGAAGCCCAGGTGGTAGAACACTGGCTTTGCACGCAGAAGGCCCTTGGCCAGTCTTTGGCCTTTCCGCTTAAAGGATTTCAGGTGGCAGATGTGGGCACAGAAGTTTCTCTGCCCGTGACCCTGAACAGCCACTGCCAGCCAGATTGGCCAGTACTAACCAGATGGGCCAGGAATTTGTATATTAAGCCAGGTTCATCTGTTCTGTTGCAGAATTTCTGTCTGTTGTGCAGAAGAGCTTGAACAGAATATACAGTGGCCAGCTTGGTCCGTTGTCTTGTAGAACTGGAATATGGCCTCTGTGATTTTGGAAGCTGGGAATCTTAATTGTATGAGTTTTAGCCAATTAATGAAATTACTAATCAATTCTTTACACAGGGCGTGATTAAACTGCAGCATTGGCTGCCAGAGGATGTAGTGATGGCCACAGGAATGAACAGCTTTCAAAGGAGATTAGATAGACTTATCCTCCATGAACCTATCAGTGGCTGGCTACTAGCCATGGAGATTGAGGGGAACCTCTACATTCAGAGGCACTAATCCTCTGAATCCCAGAGCCAGGAGGCAACCTCAGGGGAAGACTTCGGACTCTATGCCGTGTTGTTGGCGGTCCAGAGGAGCCGGTTGATGGAGCACTGGTCTGATCCATCAGGGCTCTTCTTATGTTCTGCGTGCCAAGTTGTTGTACATTTGTATAGCATCAAAATAATAATGCCAAAATACTTTGTGTGTATTTGGTAGTTGGCTCACATATATAAGGCAGCATGCAGGCTCTTGGGAGAGGCATTCTGAGAGGGGAGTGCCTCTTCTGATAATGTTTGCAGTTCGGGTTTTATATTAAAATAATTAGCATTTTTTTTAAAAAAAAAATCTACTTCCCAGTGAATCAGGATTTCTGTACCTTTCGCAACAATTGTTTGCTCTGATTGACAATTTAGACAGGAAATAGCCCAAGGTTTATCTTAGGCCTGGAGCCATGTTGATGATTTTGAAAAAAATGGCATTTAAGCACATAAACAACACTTTGCATGATCTGGCTGTTCACGTAAAACAAAACTGATCCAATTTGCTTTTCTCTCTCCCTCCCTCCTCCTAGTACTGCAACGGGGGTGATCTGGCAGACTACTTGCACAGTAAGTACACCATGCGGATTCTTTCTTTTGCAGAGAAGTGAGTGTGTGAAAAGTTTTCGGTCTCGGCTGCAGTTCCCAAGAGGCCTCATAACAACCCCCTTGCCCAGTCTGCCCTTCTAGAGGCGTAGGGTTGCCAGGGCGCAGCCGGCACCCCATGGAAGCAGTTGAGGGGGCGGGTGGTTTAAACCGAAAGTGACACCGGGGGGGGAGGGAGGGAGACGTATCATTTTGCAAAAACTCTATGGTTTTGCCATAGAGCAGGGCTGGCCAAACTTGCTTAATGTAAGAGTGACATAGAAGAAGAAGGATTGGATTTATACCCCGCCCTTCACTACCCAAAGGTGTCTCAGAGCGGCTTACAAACTCCTGTCCCTTCCCCTCCCCACAACAGACACCCTGTGAGGTAGGTGGGGCTGAGAGAGCTTTTGACAGAAACTGCTCTTTTTTCAAGAACAGCTCGTATCAGAGCTACGGCTTGCCCAAGGTCATCCAGCAGGTGCAAGTGGAGGAGTGGGGAATCAAACCCGGTTCTCCCAGATTACAGTCCGCGCACCTAACCACTACACCTAACTGGAAGGGGCTGGCTAGATTGACGGCAGGCCTCACCCAGGTTCTCCACAAAGTTCTTCAGGGCATAGTTTAGCTTGACTACTGTATTAGAGTGCTGGCTTTTGCTGTGGATAAATTTGTTGTTGTTGTGACTGACCCAAGGTCACCCCAGCAGCTGCATGTGGAGGAGTGGGGAATCCAGCCTGGTTCTCCCAGATTAGAGTCCGCACTCCTAACCATTACACCAAACTAGAGATGTGAAAGCCCGGAAAAAACCGGAAAAATCCGGGGGGGAAATGGGTTTTTCCGTTAGGGCACCAGTGGGCATCAAAGGGAATTGTCAGTGAGGCCTCCCTCTATGATGGGAGGCCTGGCATCCTTAGGAGGCAAGCCTTGCAGTGTGTGCTGCACTTGGCAGTTCAGAGTTTTTGAGGGGCCTTTTATCAACTGGGGGGGGGAAGCAGTGCCCCCGATTCTGCCTCTTGCTTCTTTCAAGGTTTGTCTAATGTAGAGTGCTAGGTCCCTTGGACCTGCTGGTGGGGGATGGAGGGGTTGAACTTACCAGGAGCGGCAGGGATTGTGAAAATAAACATGTGTCTATGTGACCCAGGAGTGATGTAGGCATGTCAGGGACATGGGGGGGGGTGATGCTCTGGTTTTTGGGCAGATGAGCTTCTATCACAGAGTTTTGCCCAAAAACCAGAGCATCACCCCCAACCTACGTAAGTGACTTCTGGGTCACGTAGGCATATTGTGTTTCATTTCTGTGGTCTTCCCCGTTGGGGGTGTGTGTGGCAATTTATCGCAGTGGCTCAGCAGTTAAAGTGCTGAATTGCAGACCAGAAGGTCTGTAGCTCTGCAGTTCGATACCCTAGTGCCGAGTGCCGTCTCTGGCCCCCGCTCCTGCCAACCTAGCAGTTCAAAAGCAAGAAATTGCAAGTAGATAAATAGGTACCGCTTCAGTGGGAAGGTAACAGCGTTCTGTGCGCCTTGGCATTTAGTCATGCTGGCCACATGACCACGGAGAAGTCTTCGGACAGCGCTGGCTCTTCGGCTTGGAAACGGAGATGAGCACCGCCCCGTAGAGTCGGATTTGACTGGCTTTCAAGCAAGGGAAACCTTAACCTTTACCTTTAATTCACCCCTGCCAGCCAGCTAGCCAGCGGCAGAAAGGTGGGGCCTAAAAGTGGGGGATCCCCACTCCCACCAGGTAGTCTGGCATCCCTAGTCTAATGGGTAGGATTGCTAGCTCTGGATTGGGAAATACCTGGAGATTTTGGGAGTGGAGCCCAAGGAGGCCGAGGTTTGGGGAGGGGAGGGACTTCAGTGGCTGCCTGATAGAACTTGAGAGAGATGTTCTCCTAGATAAGTTATTATGTTTGCTGCAAGGGTTCTGATGGGACCCTAGAAAACATGCTGCTAAGTGTTTTATTGCACCTTATATCCTGTATGTACATCACTGTCCTTGAAAAAGATTGTATTCGATAGGGGTAAATTACTAGAGTCCTGTGGGACTAGTGATTGTGAAACTGACAAAGTGCTGTTTGGATGTTTGAACATACCCTAAACCTGCACTTTGAAATATCGGTTTTGTTGAAACCTATGTTTGATAATATTTGACAACAATATTTACATAATAGTATAGAATTTTTTTAAAATAAAAAATAAAAATCACAAAATAGAAGAGCCGCACAATATGTGAGAAAGAGCCGCGTGTGGTTCTCGAGCCGCGGTTTGGCCACCCCTGCCATAGATTTCTTTGTGGAATGCTAGAGCATCCTGTGTCCCTTCTGGTTTAACTTAGAAGTGCACCGGACATCACACCTCTCCCTTCCAGTTCCTTCTGCTGGTGCCCAGGGCCACAGTGGGCATCAAAGGGCCTCCCTCTATGATGGGAGGCCTGGCATCCTTAGGAAGCAAGCCTTGCAGTGTGTGCTGCACTTGGCAGTTCAGAGTTTTTGAGGGGGCCTTTTATCAACTGGGGGGGGGTAAGCAGTGCCCCCGATTCTGCCTCTTGCTTCTTTCAAGGTTTGTCTAATGTAGAGTGCTAGGTCCCTTGGACCTGCTGGTGGGGGATGGAGGGGGTGAACTTACCAGGAGCGGCAGGG